>NC_045493.1:2217933-2381824 GCF_009650955.1 Corvus moneduloides
GATCTGGGGACTGACAAAGATGAAGGAATCTTAAGAGCTATTTTGGTTATTTTGG
Source organism: Corvus moneduloides (assembly GCF_009650955.1). Classification (NCBI taxonomy): domain Eukaryota; kingdom Metazoa; phylum Chordata; class Aves; order Passeriformes; family Corvidae; genus Corvus; species Corvus moneduloides. The sequence goes on from NC_045493.1 coordinate 2,217,989, forward strand.
AGAAAGTTTAAAGTGGAGAAGGGATTGGGGTGATTAGGGGGCTCTCATGACCCATCATTTTCAGTGCTGCCTTTTGTGGCAGAAGTGATTAAATGTGCCCTGCTGGTGTTGTGTTGGTGTTTAGATTTTCTGAGTCCCTCAGCCCTGAGCTGGGTTCCCATCCCGGTGGAACTGTCCTGCCTGCTGCTTGCAGGATGCCCTGGAACAAACCCTCTGCCCCATCATCCCCGACGAGCAGAAGGGCATGAGGACAGTGCTGCGAGGATGGGCAAGGAGGGGCACTTTGCTTAGGGAGAGTGGGGCAGGAGAGGCCTTCAGTGGCCTGGCAGAGATACTCAGAGCTTTTCTTGGTTTCCAGACAACAAAAGGTTTCCCCTTCCCTCAGAGATCCCGGAGTGATGCTCTTTGCCGGGTCCTCCTTTCTCTCCTGCCTTCCTTTGCCTGCTCTTTTTCCCTCCCAGTGTCTCCCTTTGCCCAGGGCAGCTCCCAGCCAAAGACCCTGCCCTGATGGTTTTTTTTCCCCAATCCAGGAGTTAAAACAGCCCTGGATGAAGTTACGGAGGCTGGCAGTGAAATGTCACGGTAAGATCTTGCTCCGCTTGGGTTTCAGCCCCTTCAGAGCTTTGCCTTGAAGGGCAGGAAGATCTTTTCCTCGCTGGGAACTGGAACTCCAGCCCATTGCAGTGTGTGCCATGGATCCCAGAGGGGCATTGCCGAGGCTCCCAGGCTGCTGCTCCTGCCGTGCCTCCCAAGGGAGCTGTGCAGGGCCAGGGGACAAGGTCCAGCAGCTGGGAGGGCTCCCAGAGCAGCCAGCAAAGGCTGCTTTGCTGCACGTTCTCCAGCTGGAAGCAGAGGGAAGGAGGGAAGGGAAGGGAGTCCCTGACAGAATCCCGGCATGCTTGTGGCTGGAAGGGACCCTGCCCGTGGCTTAGGATGCCGAGGGGGAGAGAGAGACGCCTGTGCCCCAGGGAAGGTGCAAGTGAGAGCACATGAGGGCAACAAACGGATTTTATTGGACATGCATTTTATTGAACGAGGGGTGGGATTCTAGAGGATGTGTATTTTAATTTGATATTCTTCTTCTGCTTGCTACTATTTCCTATTTCTTCTTCTTCATCTAAGACATCTTCTTCTTTGCCTTCTTTTCAATTACTTCTACTACTCTTGCTTCTTCTTTTCTTCTTTGCTGTCTTTTTAATTACTGCTACTACTCTTGCTTCTTCTTTCTCTTACTCTTATTCTTCTTATTCCTATTTTAATTTTTCTTCTTATTCACTACTCCTATTTCTTCTTCTTCTTTACCATATTCTTCTTATTCTAATTAATCTTATTCACTTGTTATGCTTATGGTTATTCTTTTCTTTTTCATATTCTTCCTGTTTACTACTATTTCTTCTTCCTCTTCTTCTACTTATTCCTATGCTCCTATTATTCTTATTCAACTTAATACTTCTATTATTGTTCTATTCCTTTTTCTTCTTCCTCCTGTTTACTACTACTATTTCTTCATCATCATAATCTTCTTCTTCCTATTCCTATTTGTATTCCTATTCTTTTTTTTTTCTCCTGTATGAGGAGGTTTTTAATTTTTTTTCTTTTTTTAACTACTACTATTTCTTCATCTTCATAATCTTCTTCTTCCTATTCCTAGTCCTATTCCTATTCTTTTTTTTTTCTCCTGTATGAGGAGGTTTTTAATTTTTTTTCTTTTTTTTAACTACTACTATTTCTTCATCTTCATAATCTTCTTCTTCCTATTCCTATTCTTTTTTTTCTCCTGTAGGAGGAGGTTTTTAAATTTTTTTTCTATTTTTTTACCACTACTATTTCTTAAGTTCCAGTTGTTGAGTCCAAGTCCTGCAGTGTTGTCCGTAGCCTTTGATGCCACCAGGGGAGGTTCAGATTCAATATCTGAAAGAGCTTTTCCTTGGGAGAGGCGTGAGGCACTGGAAGAAGTTGCCCAGGGCGGTGGTGGAGTCCTTGTCCCCGCAGTGGTCAGGAGCTGTGCAGATGTGGCCCTTGGGGACGTGGTTTCGGGGCGGCGGTGGCGCTGCCAGGGTGCCAGTGGCAGCGGGTGCCCGGCAGGGTCTCTTTTGGCACCGCGGTGACTCCCTGGGCTTGCCCGCCGAGCGCGCCGGCACCGAGCGCGCTCCACGGGCGCTGTTTGCGGGCGGCCACGCCGGTGACTTTGGGCGTCGGGGAGACGGCCCCAGCACGGCCCAAAGCAGCCGGGGCAGCTCAGGCTGCGGGGCCCGGCCAGGCCGAGGCCGCCCCGGGCCGGGCGGGCGCTACTCCAGCGTCCGCGGCGCCAGGCAGCGGCAGCGGAACAGCGCCCGCAGCGCCCGCAGCGCCCGCCTGAGGCGGCCGGGCCGCTTGCTGGGGGCAGCCGAGGGGCCGCGGGGGCTCTGCGGGGCAGGCCCCGGCTCCTGCCAGGCCAGCACGGGAGAAGCTGCGGGTCCCGTGGCGGCTCGGCCTTGCAGGGGGGGAAGCGAGGCACAGAGCGGCTCCCGTGCCGGGCGCTCGGCCCAGGCCTCCCGAGGGACGGGCGGCGGGAGCTCGTCTGCCGCAGGAGCTGCCAGGCTTCGGCGCCTGCCTTCTTCGCGTACCTCGAGCACGCTGACTCCGTCCCAGGCGGCGGCCTTCGGCAGCGAGGGTGGGACCCTGAAGCTGAAGATGCAGGTGTATTCCCAGCTGCTGTGTGCGGCAGGGACCAGGCTCCATGCCCCTGCTGATGGCACCTCCTCACTGGGGGCAGGAGAACACGGCTGGTTCTTCTGGCCGCTCGCACTTCCTTCACCTCGCTGGGACAGCTTTGGGTCGTTCCCTTCTTCTTCCCCGTGGGGCAGCTCCTGGACTTCCACTCTTTGTTGCCCCCGGTAGAGCAGTTGCTGTGCCCCATCTCCCCACTCCACGCTCACGCCCATCCTCCACGGCTTCAGCCCTTGGGGACTCCACATTCTGCACAGGGACACTTCCTGCACTGGCACTGCTGGGACCCACTGGGACAACTCACGGCCTGTCGCCTCTTCCCACAGGCAAAGCTCTTGGGGTCGAGTGTCTCTCCCCTGGCAAGGCTCCTCGTCCACGGCAGGTTTCCTCTCCGCCTCCCTGATGACAAAGGGCCCCTGCTCCTCTTCAGTGTCTCTCTGGGGCCTGACTGAGGCACTCTCTGCCCCCACCAAGTGCCAGCTGAGGGTCTGGTCTTGTGGCCCGCTGGGCACAGGGGTGGGTGGCTGGGAGGAGCTGGGGTTTGCCTTGTCCTCTTCCATCTCGGAGGTCCTGTAGCACAGAAGGATGGCGGGAGCTGCTTCCTTCTGCGACAGCGGCTCTCAGCGGACTGGGCACTGCCAGGTTCTGCGCCCCTTAGCTACCCTCAGCCAGGGCGGGGCTCTCTGATGTCACAAGGCTCTCTGGGCACCGCCATGTTCCGCATGGCCAAGGGCCCTTTGTGACACCACGCGCCTGGCTCACAAAGGGCCGTAGCCGGCGCCCCTCCAGCAGCCGAGCCTGCTGGAAGTAGCACTGAGCAGGCCCTGGACTTGGGCACTTGTAGCCCTCGGCCTCTGCGAGGCTTTGGCCACGGTCCCACTCACCGGCCCAATCCCCACACTGCACAGCCCCGGCTTTGGCGGGTGGGCTACCCAGGGCACGAGCCATTGGCCAGATGGCCGCAGCCAGGGACTTGGGGGCATTGGCTCCATGTGCAGCTGCAGGCCGGGGACCAGGGGTGTCCCTCAGGGCTCTGCCTTGGCCCTGGGGCTCTTTAGTGGCGTCCCCAATGACACAGGCAGGGGCTCGAGCTCCCCCTCAGCACGTTTGCAGGGGACGGGCAGCTGAGCGTGGCAGGGGCACCATGGCAGGATTTGGCCGTGCACAGGGACCTGGGCAAGCTTGAGAAGGGGCACGACGAGAACCTTACGAGGTCTCCCAAGGCCAAGTGCCGGGTGCTGCACCTGGCCCGGGGCGATCCCCGAGTCCCGGATTCATCCAGGCCGGGAGAGACCTTCATATCCCTCCGTTTGGTGCTGCCTCCCTGGCCGCTCCCAGCACCTCCAGAAGCAGCACTGGCTGCGCCTTGGGCCTTTCCGGTGCCCTTGCCCACTTCCAGCAGGGCTGGCCTGAGGGGAGCACGCCCAGCCCGTGCCTCTGCCCCACAGCCCCTGTGGGCAACTTCCCTGTGCACGTCATGCCCTGAGCCTGCCGCGGCTGGGCCAGTGCTGGGCCACTGAGTGCTGCTCCTGCAGGGACAATTCCAGCTGAAATCACACGTAATTAATGAAGCTTTTCACAGATTGCTGCTGGCAGTGGTGACACCAATGCTGAGCTGATGTCTGCCCTGTGTTTGGGTGTGCTTGGCCTCCGTGCCAGAAGCCTCGTGATGCCGAGGGTGCCAGGCTTTGCCCAGGCTTTCCAGGCAGCAGATCCAGGCAGGGCCACTCCTGGCCAAGTGGGCACTGGCTTGGAGAGCCATCAGTGTTCCTGAACACAGACTGGTTTCAGGAATGTGGTGGTGTTGAGGTGAACTTTGAGGTAGATAAAGATAAGGGGGAGTAATGGCAAGGTGCTGTACTGTATTGATATTGGTGTTTGAATAAGTAATAAAATGACAGCTGGAGCATGATAGGAAAATAACTTGCTGCAGGAAGAATTCCTCAGGATTGCTGGTTATTCCCAATATGTACCGCTGTAATTGAGTAAGGAGAAAGGGACAACAAGCCATGTCTGATGAACAAGATGCTGATGTTGTGCTCTCTTCCCCAGTCTGCTCTCAAAAGATCTGGGACTGACAAAGATGAAGGAATCTTAAGAGCTATTTTGGTTATTTTGGAGAAAGTTTAAAGTGGAGAAGGGATTGGGGTGATTAGGGGGCTCTCATGACCCATCATTTTCAGTGCTGCCTTTTGTGGCAGAAGTGATTAAATGTGCCCTGCTGGTGTTGTGTTGGTGTTTAGATTTTCTGAGTCCCTCAGCCCTGAGCTGGGTTCCCATCCCGGTGGAACTGTCCTGCCTGCTGCTTGCAGGATGCCCTGGAACAAACCCTCTGCCCCATCATCCCCGACGAGCAGAAGGGCATGAGGACAGTGCTGCGAGGATGGGCAAGGAGGGGCACTTTGCTTAGGGAGAGTGGGGCAGGAGAGGCCTTCAGTGGCCTGGCAGAGATACTCAGAGCTTTTCTTGGTTTCCAGACAACAAAAGGTTTCCCCTTCCCTCAGAGATCCCGGAGTGATGCTCTTTGCCGGGTCCTCCTTTCTCTCCTGCCTTCCTTTGCCTGCTCTTTTTCCCTCCCAGTGTCTCCCTTTGCCCGGGGCAGCTCCCAGCCAAAGACCCTGCCCTGATGGTTTTTTTCCCCCAATCCAGGAGCTAAAACAGCCCTGGATGAAGTTACGGAGGCTGGCAGTGAAATGTCACGGTAAGATCTTGCTCCGCTTGGGTTTCAGCCCCTTCAGAGCTTTGCCTTGAAGGGCAGGAAGATCTTTTCCTCGCTGGGAACTGGAACTCCAGCCCATTGCAGTGTGTGCCATGGATCCCAGAGGGGCATTGCCGAGGCTCCCAGGCTGCTGCTCCTGCCGTGCCTCCCAAGGGAGCTGTGCAGGGCCAGGGGACAAGGTCCAGCAGCTGGGAGGGCTCCCAGAGCAGCCAGCAAAGGCTGCTTTGCTGCACGTTCTCCAGCTGGAAGCAGAGGGAAGGAGGGAAGGGAAGGGAGTCCCTGACAGAATCCCGGCATGCTTGTGGCTGGAAGGGACCCTGCCCGTGGCTTAGGATGCCGAGGGGGAGAGAGAGACGCCTGTGCCCCAGGGAAGGTGCAAGTGAGAGCACATGAGGGCAACAAACGGATTTTATTGGACATGCATTTTATTGAACGAGGGGTGGGATTCTAGAGGATGTGTATTTTAATTTGATATTCTTCTTCTGCTTGCTACTATTTCCTATTTCTTCTTCTTCATCTAGGTCATCTTCTTCTTTGCCTTCTTTTCAATTACTTCTACTACTCTTGCTTCTTCTTTTCTTCTTTGCTGTCTTTTTAATTACTGCTACTACTCTTGCTTCTTCTTTCTCTTACTCTTATTCTTCTTATTCCTATTTTAATTTTTCTTCTTATTCACTACTCCTATTTCTTCTTCTTCTTTACCATATTCTTCTTATTCTAATTAATCTTATTCACTTGTTATGCTTATGGTTATTCTTTTCTTTTTCATATTCTTCCTGTTTACTACTATTTCTTCTTCCTCTTCTTCTACTTATTCCTATGCTCCTATTATTCTTATTCAACTTAATACTTCTATTATTGTTCTATTCCTTTTTCTTCTTCCTCCTGTTTACTACTACTATTTCTTCATCATCATAATCTTCTTCTTCCTATTCCTATTTGTATTCCTATTCTTTTTTTTTTCTCCTGTATGAGGAGGTTTTTAATTTTTTTTCTTTTTTTTAACTACTACTATTTCTTCATCTTCATAATCTTCTTCTTCCTATTCCTAGTCCTATTCCTATTCTTTTTTTTTTCTCCTGTATGAGGAGGTTTTTAATTTTTTTTCTTTTTTTTAACTACTACTATTTCTTCCTTATCATAATCTTCTTCTTCCTATTCCTATTCTTTTTTTTTCTCCTGTAGGAGGAGGTTTTTAAATTTTTTTTTCTATTTTTTTACCACTACTATTTCTTAAGTTCCAGTTGTTGAGTCCAAGTCCTGCAGTGTTGTCCGTAGCCTTTGATGCCACCAGGGGAGGTTCAGATTCAATATCTGAAAGAGCTTTTCCTTGGGAGAGGCGTGAGGCACTGGAAGAAGTTGCCCAGGGCGGTGGTGGAGTCCTTGTCCCCGCAGTGGTCAGGAGCTGTGCAGATGTGGCCCTTGGGGACGTGGTTTCGGGGCGGCGGTGGCGCTGCCAGGGTGCCAGTGGCAGCGGGTGCCCGGCAGGGTCTCTTTTGGCACCGCGGTGACTCCCTGGGCTTGCCCGCCGAGCGCGCCGGCACCGAGCGCGCTCCACGGGCGCTGTTTGCGGGCGGCCACGCCGGTGACTTTGGGCGTCGGGGAGACGGCCCCAGCACGGCCCAAAGCAGCCGGGGCAGCTCAGGCTGCGGGGCCCGGCCAGGCCGAGGCCGCCCCGGGCCGGGCGGGCGCTACTCCAGCGTCCGCGGCGCCAGGCAGCGGCAGCGGAACAGCGCCCGCAGCGCCCGCAGCGCCCGCCTGAGGCGGCCGGGCCGCTTGCTGGGGGCAGCCGAGGGGCCGCGGGGACTCTGCGGGGCAGGCCCCGGCTCCTGCCAGGCCAGCACGGGAGAAGCTGCGGGTCCCGTGGCGGCTCGGCCTTGCAGGGGGGGAAGCGAGGCACAGAGCGGCTCCCGTGCCGGGCGCTCGGCCCAGGCCTCCCGAGGGACGGGCGGCGGGAGCTCGTCTGCCGCAAGAGCTGCCAGGCTTCGGCGCCTGCCTTCTTCGCGTACCTCGAGCACGCTGACTCCGTCCCAGGCGGCGGCCTTCGGCAGCGAGGGTGGGACCCTGAAGCTGAAGATGCAGGTGTATTCCCAGCTGCTGTGTGCGGCAGGGACCAGGCTCCATGCCCCTGCTGATGGCACCTCCTCACTGGGGGCAGGAGAACACGGCTGGTTCTTCTGGCCGCTCGCACTTCCTTCACCTCGCTGGGACAGCTTTGGGTCGTTCCCTTCTTCTTCCCCGTGGGGCAGCTCCTGGACTTCCACTCTTTGTTGCCACCGGTAGAGCAGTTGCTGTGCCCCATCTCCCCACTCCACGCTCACGCCCATCCTCCACGGCTTCAGCCCTTGGGGACTCCACATTCTGCACAGGGACACTTCCTGCACTGGCACTGCTGGGACCCACTGGGACAACTCACGGCCTGTCGCCTCTTCCCACAGGCAAAGCTCTTGGGGTCGAGTGTCTCTCCCCTGGCAAGGCTCCTCGTCCACGGCAGGTTTCCTCTCCGCCTCCCTGATGACAAAGGGCCCCTGCTCCTCTTCAGTGTCTCTCTGGGGCCTGACTGAGGCACTCTCTGCCCCCACCAAGTGCCAGCTGAGGGTCTGGTCTTGTGGCCCGCTGGGCACAGGGGTGGGTGGCTGGGAGGAGCTGGGGTTTGCCTTGTCCTCTTCCATCTCGGAGGTCCTGTAGCACAGAAGGATGGCGGGAGCTGCTTCCTTCTGCGACAGCGGCTCTCAGCGGACTGGGCACTGCCAGGTTCTGCGCCCCTTAGCTACCCTCAGCCAGGGCGGGGCTCTCTGATGTCACAAGGCTCTCTGGGCACCGCCATGTTCCGCATGGCCAAGGGCCCTTTGTGACACCACGCGCCTGGCTCACAAAGGGCCGTAGCCGGCGCCCCTCCAGCAGCCGAGCCTGCTGGAAGTAGCACTGAGCAGGCCCTGGACTTGGGCACTTGTAGCCCTCGGCCTCTGCGAGGCTTTGGCCACGGTCCCACTCACCGGCCCAATCCCCACACTGCAGAGCCCCGGCTTTGGCGGGTGGGCTACCCAGGGCACGAGCCATTGGCCAGATGGCCGCAGCCAGGGACTTGGGGGCATTGGCTCCATGTGCAGCTGCAGGCCGGGGACCAGGGGTGTCCCTCAGGGCTCTGCCTTGGCCCTGGGGCTCTTTAGTGGCGTCCCCAATGACACAGGCAGGGGCTCGAGCTCCCCCTCAGCACGTTTGCAGGGGACGGGCAGCTGAGCGTGGCAGGGGCACCATGGCAGGATTTGGCCGTGCACAGGGACCTGGGCAAGCTTGAGAAGGGGCACGACGAGAACCTTACGAGGTCTCCCAAGGCCAAGTGCCGGGTGCTGCACCTGGCCCGGGGCGATCCCCGAGTCCCGGATTCATCCAGGCCGGGAGAGACCTTCATATCCCTCCGTTTGGTGCTGCCTCCCTGGCCGCTCCCAGCACCTCCAGAAGCAGCACTGGCTGCGCCTTGGGCCTTTCCGGTGCCCTTGCCCACTTCCAGCAGGGCTGGCCTGAGGGAAGCACGCCCAGCCCGTGCCTCTGCCCCACAGCCCCTGTGGGCAACTTCCCTGTGCACGTCATGCCCTGAGCCTGCCGCGGCTGGGCCAGTGCTGGGCCACTGAGTGCTGCTCCTGCAGGGACAATTCCAGCTGAAATCACACGTAATTAATGAAGCTTTTCACAGATTGCTGCTGGCAGTGGTGACACCAATGCTGAGCTGAATTCTGCCCTGTGTTTGAGTGTGCTTGGCCTCCGTGCCAGAAGCCTCGTGATGCCCAGGGTGCCAGGCTTTGCCCAGGCTTTCCAGGCAGCAGATCCAGGCAGGGCCACTCCTGGCCAAGTGGGCACTGGCTTGGAGAGCCATCAGTGTTCCTGAACACAGACTGGTTTCAGGAATGTGGTGGTGTTGAGGTGAACTTTGAGGTAGATAAAGATAAGGGGGAGTAATGGCAAGGTGCTGTACTGTATTGATATTGGTGTTTGAATAAGTAATAAAATGACAGCTGGAGCATGATAGGAAAATAACTTGCTGCAGGAAGAATTCCTCAGGATTGCTGGTTATTCCCAATATGTACCGCTGTAATTGAGTAAGGAGAAAGGGACAACAAGCCATGTCTGATGAACAAGATGCTGATGTTGTGCTCTCTTCCCCAGTCTGCTCTCAAAAGATCTGGGACTGACAAAGATGAAGGAATCTTAAGAGCTATTTTGGTTATTTTGGAGAAAGTTTAAAGTGGAGAAGGGATTGGGGTGATTAGGGGGCTCTCATGACCCATCATTTTCAGTGCTGCCTTTTGTGGCAGAAGTGATTAAATGTGCCCTGCTGGTGTTGTGTTGGTGTTTAGATTTTCTGAGTCCCTCAGCCCTGAGCTGGGTTCCCATCCCGGTGGAACTGTCCTGCCTGCTGCTTGCAGGATGCCCTGGAACAAACCCTCTGCCCCATCATCCCCGACGAGCAGAAGGGCATGAGGACAGTGCTGCGACGGATGGGCAAGGAGGGGCACTTTGCTTAGGGAGAGTGGGGCAGGAGAGGCCTTCAGTGGCCTGGCAGAGATACTCAGAGCTTTTCTTGGTTTCCAGACAACAAAAGGTTTCCCCTTCCCTCAGAGATCCCGGAGTGATGCTCTTTGCCGGGTCCTCCTTTCTCTCCTGCCTTCCTTTGCCTGCTCTTTTTCCCTCCCAGTGTCTCCCTTTGCCCGGGGCAGCTCCCAACCAAAGACCCTGCCCTGATGGTTTTTTTTCCCCCAATCCAGGAGCTAAAACAGCCCTGGATGAAGTTACGGAGGCTGGCAGTGAAATGTCACGGTAAGATCTTGCTCCGCTTGGGTTTCAGCCCCTTCAGAGCTTTGCCTTGAAGGGCAGGAAGATCTTTTCCTCGCTGGGAACTGGAACTCCAGCCCATTGCAGTGTGTGCCATGGATCCCAGAGGGGCATTGCCGAGGCTCCCAGGCTGCTGCTCCTGCCGTGCCTCCCAAGGGAGCTGTGCAGGGCCAGGGGACAAGGTCCAGCAGCTGGGAGGGCTCCCAGAGCAGCCAGCAAAGGCTGCTTTGCTGCACGTTCTCCAGCTGGAAGCAGAGGGAAGGAGGGAAGGGAAGGGAGTCCCTGACAGAATCCCGGCATGCTTGTGGCTGGAAGGGACCCTGCCCGTGGCTTAGGATGCCGAGGGGGAGAGAGAGACGCCTGTGCCCCAGGGAAGGTGCAAGTGAGAGCACATGAGGGCAACAAACGGATTTTATTGGACATGCATTTTATTGAACGAGGGGTGGGATTCTAGAGGATGTGTATTTTAATTTGATATTCTTCTTCTGCTTGCTACTATTTCCTATTTCTTCTTCTTCATCTAAGTCCTCTGCTTCTTTGCCTTCTTTTCAATTACTTCTACTACTCTTGCTTCTTCTTTTCTTCTTTGCTGTCTTTTTAATTACTGCTACTACTCTTGCTTCTTCTTTCTCTTACTCTTATTCTTCTTATTCCTATTTTAATTTTTCTTCTTATTCACTACTCCTATTTCTTCTTCTTCTTTACCATATTCTTCTTATTCTAATTAATCTTATTCACTTGTTATGCTTATGGTTATTCTTTTCTTTTTCATATTCTTCCTGTTTACTACTATTTCTTCTTCCTCTTCTTCTACTTATTCCTATGCTCCTATTATTCTTATTCAACTTAATATTTCTATTATTGTTCTATTCCTTTTTCTTCTTCCTCCTGTTTACTACTACTATTTCTTCATCATCATAATCTTCTTCTTCCTATTCCTATTTGTATTCCTATTCTTTTTTTTTTCTCCTGTATGAGGAGGTTTTTAATTTTTTTTCTTTTTTTTAACTACTACTATTTCTTCATCTTCATAATCTTCTTCTTCCTATTCCTAGTCCTATTCCTATTCTTTTTTTTTTCTCCTGTATGAGGAGGTTTTTAATTTTTTTTCTTTTTTTTAACTACTACTATTTCTTCCTTATCATAATCTTCTTCTTCCTATTCCTATTCTTTTTTTTTCTCCTGTAGGAGGAGGTTTTTAAATTTTTTTTCTATTTTTTTACCACTACTATTTCTTAAGTTCCAGTTGTTGAGTCCAAGTCCTGCAGTGTTGTCCGTAGCCTTTGATGCCACCAGGGGAGGTTCAGATTCAATATCTGAAAGAGCTTTTCCTTGGGAGAGGCGTGAGGCACTGGAAGAAGTTGCCCAGGGCGGTGGTGGAGTCCTTGTCCCCGCAGTGGTCAGGAGCTGTGCAGATGTGGCCCTTGGGGACGTGGTTTCGGGGCGGCGGTGGCGCTGCCAGGGTGCCAGTGGCAGCGGGTGCCCGGCAGGGTCTCTTTTGGCACCGCGGTGACTCCCTGGGCTTGCCCGCCGAGCGCGCCGGCACCGAGCGCGCTCCACGGGCGCTGTTTGCGGGCGGCCACGCCGGTGACTTTGGGCGTCGGGGAGACGGCCCCAGCACGGCCCAAAGCAGCCGGGGCAGCTCAGGCTGCGGGGCCCGGCCAGGCCGAGGCCGCCCCGGGCCGGGCGGGCGCTACTCCAGCGTCCGCGGCGCCAGGCAGCGGCAGCGGAACAGCGCCCGCAGCGCCCGCAGCGCCCGCCTGAGGCGGCCGGGCCGCTTGCTGGGGGCAGCCGAGGGGCCGCGGGGGCTCTGCGGGGCAGGCCCCGGCTCCTGCCAGGCCAGCACAGGAGAAGCTGCGGGTCCCGTGGCGGCTCGGCCTTGCAGGGGGGGAAGCGAGGCACAGAGCGGCTCCCGTGCCGGGCGCTCGGCCCAGGCCTCCCGAGGGACGGGCGGCGGGAGCTCGTCTGCCGCAGGAGCTGCCAGGCTTCGGCGCCTGCCTTCTTCGCGTACCTCGAGCACGCTGACTCCGTCCCAGGCGGCGGCCTTCGGCAGCGAGGGTGGGACCCTGAAGCTGAAGATGCAGGTGTATTCCCAGCTGCTGTGTGCGGCAGGGACCAGGCTCCATGCCCCTGCTGATGGCACCTCCTCACTGGGGGCAGGAGAACACGGCTGGTTCTTCTGGCCGCTCGCACTTCCTTCACCTCGCTGGGACAGCTTTGGGTCGTTCCCTTCTTCTTCCCCGTGGGGCAGCTCCTGGACTTCCACTCTTTGTTGCCACCGGTAGAGCAGTTGCTGTGCCCCATCTCCCCACTCCACGCTCACGCCCATCCTCCACGGCTTCAGCCCTTGGGGACTCCACATTCCGCACAGGGACACTTCCTGCACTGGCACTGCTGGGACCCACTGGGACAACTCACGGCCTGTCGCCTCTTCCCACAGGCAAAGCTCTTGGGGTCAAGTGTCTCTCCCCTGGCAAGGCTCCTCGTCCACGGCAGGTTTCCTCTCCGCCTCCCTGATGACAAAGGGCCCCTGCTCCTCTTCAGTGTCTCTCTGGGGCCTGACTGAGGCACTCTCTGCCCCCACCAAGTGCCAGCTGAGGGTCTGGTCTTGTGGCCCGCTGGGCACAGGGGTGGGTGGCTGGGAGGAGCTGGGGTTTGCCTTGTCCTCTTCCATCTCGGAGGTCCTGTAGCACAGAAGGATGGCGGGAGCTGCTTCCTTCTGCGACAGCGGCTCTCAGCGGACTGGGCACTGCCAGGTTCTGCGCCCCTTAGCTACCCTCAGCCAGGGCGGGGCTCTCTGATGTCACAAGGCTCTCTGGGCACCGCCATGTTCCGCATGGCCAAGGGCCCTTTGTGACACCACGCGCCTGGCTCACAAAGGGCCGTAGCCGGCGCCCCTCCAGCAGCCGAGCCTGCTGGAAGTAGCACTGAGCAGGCCCTGGACTTGGGCACTTGTAGCCCTCGGCCTCTGCGAGGCTTTGGCCACGGTCCCACTCACCGGCCCAATCCCCACATCTGCAGAGCCCCGGCTTTGGCGGGTGGGCTACCCAGGGCACGAGCCATTGGCCAGATGGCCGCAGCCAGGGACTTGGGGGCATTGGCTCCATGTGCAGCTGCAGGCCGGGGACCAGGGGTGTCCCTCAGGGCTTTGCCTTGGCCCTGGGGCTCTTTAGTGGCGTCCCCAATGACACAGGCAGGGGCTCGAGCTCCCCCTCAGCACGTTTGCAGGGGACGGGCAGCTGAGCGTGGCAGGGGCACCATGGCAGGATTTGGCCGTGCACAGGGACCTGGGCAAGCTTGAGAAGGGGCACGACGAGAACCTTACGAGGTCTCCCAAGGCCAAGTGCCGGGTGCTGCACCTGGCCCGGGGCGATCCCCGAGTCCCGGATTCATCCAGGCCGGGAGAGACCTTCATATCCCTCCGTTTGGTGCTGCCTCCCTGGCCGCTCCCAGCACCTCCAGAAGCAGCACTGGCTGCGCCTTGGGCCTTTCCGGTGCCCTTGCCCACTTCCAGCAGGGCTGGCCTGAGGGGAGCACGCCCAGCCCGTGCCTCTGCCCCACAGCCCCTGTGGGCAACTTCCCTGTGCACGTCATGCCCTGAGCCTGCCGCGGCTGGGCCAGTGCTGGGCCACTGAGTGCTGCTCCTGCAGGGACAATTCCAGCTGAAATCACACGTAATTAATGAAGCTTTTTCACAGATTGCTGCTGGCAGTGGTGACACCAATGCTGAGCTGATGTCTGCCCTGTGTTTGGGTGTGCTTGGCCTCCGTGCCAGAAGCCTCGTGATGCCCAGGGTGCCAGGCTTTGCCCAGGCTTTCCAGGCAGCAGATCCAGGCAGGGCCACTCCTGGCCAAGTGGGCACTGGCTTGGAGAGCCATCAGTGTTCCTGAACACAGACTGGTTTCAGGAATGTGGTGGTGTTGAGGTGAACTTTGAGGTAGATAAAGATAAGGGGGAGTAATGGCAAGGTGCTGTACTGTATTGATATTGGTGTTTGAATAAGTAATAAAATGACAGCTGGAGCATGATAGGAAAATAACTTGCTGCAGGAAGAATTCCTCAGGATTGCTGGTTATTCCCAATATGTACCGCTGTAATTGAGTAAGGAGAAAGGGACAACAAGCCATGTCTGATGAACAAGATGCTGATGTTGTGCTCTCTTCCCCAGTCTGCTCTCAAAAGATCTGGGACTGACAAAGATGAAGGAATCTTAAGAGCTATTTTGGTTATTTTGGAGAAAGTTTAAAGTGGAGAAGGGATTGGGGTGATTAGGGGGCTCTCATGACCCATCATTTTCAGTGCTGCCTTTTGTGGCAGAAGTGATTAAATGTGCCCTGCTGGTGTTGTGTTGGTGTTTAGATTTTCTGAGTCCCTCAGCCCTGAGCTGGGTTCCCATCCCGGTGGAACTGTCCTGCCTGCTGCTTGCAGGATGCCCTGGAACAAACCCTCTGCCCCATCATCCCCGACGAGCAGAAGGGCATGAGGACAGTGCTGCGACGATGGGCAAGGAGGGGCACTTTGCTTAGGGAGAGTGGGGCAGGAGAGGCCTTCAGTGGCCTGGCAGAGATACTCAGAGCTTTTCTTGGTTTCCAGACAACAAAAGGTTTCCCCTTCCCTCAGAGATCCCGGAGTGATGCTCTTTGCCGGGTCCTCCTTTCTCTCCTGCCTTCCTTTGCCTGCTCTTTTTCCCTCCCAGTGTCTCCCTTTGCCCGGGGCAGCTCCCAGCCAAAGACCCTGCCCTGATGGTTTTTTTTCCCCCAATCCAGGAGCTAAAACAGCCCTGGATGAAGTTACGGAGGCTGGCAGTGAAATGTCACGGTAAGATCTTGCTCCGCTTGGGTTTCAGCCCCTTCAGAGCTTTGCCTTGAAGGGCAGGAAGATCTTTTCCTCGCTGGGAACTGGAACTCCAGCCCATTGCAGTGTGTGCCATGGATCCCAGAGGGGCATTGCCGAGGCTCCCAGGCTGCTGCTCCTGCCGTGCCTCCCAAGGGAGCTGTGCAGGGCCAGGGGACAAGGTCCAGCAGCTGGGAGGGCTCCCAGAGCAGCCAGCAAAGGCTGCTTTGCTGCACGTTCTCCAGCTGGAAGCAGAGGGAAGGAGGGAAGGGAAGGGAGTCCCTGACAGAATCCCGGCATGCTTGTGGCTGGAAGGGACCCTGCCCGTGGCTTAGGATGCCGAGGGGGAGAGAGAGACGCCTGTGCCCCAGGGAAGGTGCAAGTGAGAGCACATGAGGGCAACAAACGGATTTTATTGGACATGCATTTTATTGAACGAGGGGTGGGATTCTAGAGGATGTGTATTTTAATTTGATATTCTTCTTCTGCTTGCTACTATTTCCTATTTCTTCTTCTTCATCTAAGTCATCTTCTTCTTTGCCTTCTTTTCAATTACTTCTACTACTCTTGCTTCTTCTTTTCTTCTTTGCTGTCTTTTTAATTACTGCTACTACTCTTGCTTCTTCTTTCTCTTACTCTTATTCTTCTTATTCCTATTTTAATTTTTCTTCTTATTCACTACTCCTATTTCTTCTTCTTCTTTACCATATTCTTCTTATTCTAATTAATCTTATTCACTTGTTATGCTTATGGTTATTCTTTTCTTTTTCATATTCTTCCTGTTTACTACTATTTCTTCTTCCTCTTCTTCTACTTATTCCTATGCTCCTATTATTCTTATTCAACTTAATACTTCTATTATTGTTCTATTCCTTTTTCTTCTTCCTCCTGTTTACTACTACTATTTCTTCATCATCATAATCTTCTTCTTCCTATTCCTATTTGTATTCCTATTCTTTTTTTTTTCTCCTGTATGAGGAGGTTTTTAATTTTTTTTTCTTTTTTTTAACTACTACTATTTCTTCATCTTCATAATCTTCTTCTTCCTATTCCTATTTGTATTCCTATTCTTTTTTTTTTCTCCTGTATGAGGAGGTTTTTAATTTTTTTTCTTTTTTTTAACTACTACTATTTCTTCCTTATCATAATCTTCTTCTTCCTATTCCTATTCTTTTTTTTTCTCCTGTAGGAGGAGGTTTTTAAATTTTTTTTTCTATTTTTTTACCACTACTATTTCTTAAGTTCCAGTTGTTGAGTCCAAGTCCTGCAGTGTTGTCCGTAGCCTTTGATGCCACCAGGGGAGGTTCAGATTCAATATCTGAAAGAGCTTTTCCTTGGGAGAGGCGTGAGGCACTGGAAGAAGTTGCCCAGGGCGGTGGTGGAGTCCTTGTCCCCGCAGTGGTCAGGAGCTGTGCAGATGTGGCCCTTGGGGACGTGGTTTCGGGGCGGCGGTGGCGCTGCCAGGGTGCCAGTGGCAGCGGGTGCCCGGCAGGGTCTCTTTTGGCACCGCGGTGACTCCCTGGGCTTGCCCGCCGAGCGCGCCGGCACCGAGCGCGCTCCACGGGCGCTGTTTGCGGGCGGCCACGCCGGTGACTTTGGGCGTCGGGGAGACGGCCCCGGCACGGCCCAAAGCAGCCGGGGCAGCTCAGGCTGCGGGGCCCGGCCAGGCCGAGGCCGCCCCGGGCCGGGCGGGCGCTACTCCAGCGTCCGCGGCGCCAGGCAGCGGCAGCGGAACAGCGCCCGCAGCGCCCGCAGCGCCCGCCTGAGGCGGCCGGGCCGCTTGCTGGGGGCAGCCGAGGGGCCGCGGGGGCTCTGCGGGGCAGGCCCCGGCTCCTGCCAGGCCAGCACGGGAGAAGCTGCGGGTCCCGTGGCGGCTCGGCCTTGCAGGGGGGGAAGCGAGGCACAGAGCGGCTCCCGTGCCGGGCGCTCGGCCCAGGCCTCCCGAGGGACGGGCGGCGGGAGCTCGTCTGCCGCAGGAGCTGCCAGGCTTCGGCGCCTGCCTTCTTCGCGTACCTCGAGCACGCTGACTCCGTCCCAGGCGGCGGCCTTCGGCAGCGAGGGTGGGACCCTGAAGCTGAAGATGCCGGTGTATTCCCAGCTGCTGTGTGCGGCAGGGACCAGGCTCCATGCCCCTGCTGATGGCACCTCCTCACTGGGGGCAGGAGAACACGGCTGGTTCTTCTGGCCGCTCGCACTTCCTTCACCTCGCTGGGACAGCTTTGGGTCGTTCCCTTCTTCTTCCCCGTGGGGCAGCTCCTGGACTTCCACTCTTTGTTGCCACCGGTAGAGCAGTTGCTGTGCCCCATCTCCCCACTCCACGCTCACGCCCATCCTCCACGGCTTCAGCCCTTGGGGACTCCACATTCTGCACAGGGACACTTCCTGCACTGGCACTGCTGGGACCCACTGGGACAACTCACGGCCTGTCGCCTCTTCCCACAGGCAAAGCTCTTGGGGTCGAGTGTCTCTCCCCTGGCAAGGCTCCTCGTCCACGGCAGGTTTCCTCTCCGCCTCCCTGATGACAAAGGGCCCCTGCTCCTCTTCAGTGTCTCTCTGGGGCCTGACTGAGGCACTCTCTGCCCCCACCAAGTGCCAGCTGAGGGTCTGGTCTTGTGGCCCGCTGGGCACAGGGGTGGGTGGCTGGGAGGAGCTGGGGTTTGCCTTGTCCTCTTCCATCTCGGAGGTCCTGTAGCACAGAAGGATGGCGGGAGCTGCTTCCTTCTGCGACAGCGGCTCTCAGCGGACTGGGCACTGCCAGGTTCTGCGCCCCTTAGCTACCCTCAGCCAGGGCGGGGCTCTCTGATGTCACAAGGCTCTCTGGGCACCGCCATGTTCCGCATGGCCAAGGGCCCTTTGTGACACCACGCGCCTGGCTCACAAAGGGCCGTAGCCGGCGCCCCTCCAGCAGCCGAGCCTGCTGGAAGTAGCACTGAGCAGGCCCTGGACTTGGGCACTTGTAGCCCTCGGCCTCTGCGAGGCTTTGGCCACGGTCCCACTCACCGGCCCAATCCCCACTCTGCAGAGCCCCGGCTTTGGCGGGTGGGCTACCCAGGGCACGAGCCATTGGCCAGATGGCCGCAGCCAGGGACTTGGGGGCATTGGCTCCATGTGCAGCTGCAGGCCGGGGACCAGGGGTGTCCCTCAGGGCTTTGCCTTGGCCCTGGGGCTCTTTAGTGGCGTCCCCAATGACACAGGCAGGGGCTCGAGCTCCCCCTCAGCACGTTTGCAGGGGACGGGCAGCTGAGCGTGGCAGGGGCACCATGGCAGGATTTGGCCGTGCACAGGGACCTGGGCAAGCTTGAGAAGGGGCACGACGAGAACCTTACGAGGTCTCCCAAGGCCAAGTGCCGGGTGCTGCACCTGGCCCGGGGCGATCCCCGAGTCCCGGATTCATCCAGGCCGGGAGAGACCTTCATATCCCTCCGTTTGGTGCTGCCTCCCTGGCCGCTCCCAGCACCTCCAGAAGCAGCACTGGCTGCGCCTTGGGCCTTTCCGGTGCCCTTGCCCACTTCCAGCAGGGCTGGCCTGAGGGGAGCACGCCCAGCCCGTGCCTCTGCCCCACAGCCCCTGTGGGCAACTTCCCTGTGCACGTCATGCCCTGAGCCTGCCGCGGCTGGGCCAGTGCTGGGCCACTGAGTGCTGCTCCTGCAGGGACAATTCCAGCTGAAATCACACGTAATTAATGAAGCTTTTCACAGATTGCTGCTGGCAGTGGTGACACCAATGCTGAGCTGAATTCTGCCCTGTGTTTGGGTGTGCTTGGCCTCCGTGCCAGAAGCCTCGTGATGCCCAGGGTGCCAGGCTTTGCCCAGGCTTTCCAGGCAGCAGATCCAGGCAGGGCCACTCCTGGCCAAGTGGGCACTGGCTTGGAGAGCCATCAGTGTTCCTGAACACAGACTGGTTTCAGGAATGTGGTGGTGTTGAGGTGAACTTTGAGGTAGATAAAGATAAGGGGGAGTAATGGCAAGGTGCTGTACTGTATTGATATTGGTGTTTGAATAAGTAATAAAATGACAGCTGGAGCATGATAGGAAAATAACTTGCTGCAGGAAGAATTCCTCAGGATTGCTGGTTATTCCCAATATGTACCGCTGTAATTGAGTAAGGAGAAAGGGACAACAAGCCATGTCTGATGAACAAGATGCTGATGTTGTGCTCTCTTCCCCAGTCTGCTCTCAAAAGATCTGGGACTGACAAAGATGAAGGAATCTTAAGAGCTATTTTGGTTATTTTGGAGAAAGTTTAAAGTGGAGAAGGGATTGGGGTGATTAGGGGGCTCTCATGACCCATCATTTTCAGTGCTGCCTTTTGTGGCAGAAGTGATTAAATGTGCCCTGCTGGTGTTGTGTTGGTGTTTAGATTTTCTGAGTCCCTCAGCCCTGAGCTGGGTTCCCATCCCGGTGGAACTGTCCTGCCTGCTGCTTGCAGGATGCCCTGGAACAAACCCTCTGCCCCATCATCCCCGACGAGCAGAAGGGCATGAGGACAGTGCTGCGAGGATGGGCAAGGAGGGGCACTTTGCTTAGGGAGAGTGGGGCAGGAGAGGCCTTCAGTGGCCTGGCAGAGATACTCAGAGCTTTTCTTGGTTTCCAGACAACAAAAGGTTTCCCCTTCCCTCAGAGATCCCGGAGTGATGCTCTTTGCCGGGTCCTCCTTTCTCTCCTGCCTTCCTTTGCCTGCTCTTTTTCCCTCCCAGTGTCTCCCTTTGCCCAGGGCAGCTCCCAGCCAAAGACCCTGCCCTGATGGTTTTTTTTCCCCCAATCCAGGAGCTAAAACAGCCCTGGATGAAGTTACGGAGGCTGGCAGTGAAATGTCACGGTAAGATCTTGCTCTGCTTGGGTTTCAGCCCCTTCAGAGCTTTGCCTTGAAGGGCAGGAAGATCTTTTCCTCGCTGGGAACTGGAACTCCAGCCCATTGCAGTGTGTGCCATGGATCCCAGAGGGGCATTGCCGAGGCTCCCAGGCTGCTGCTCCTGCCGTGCCTCCCAAGGGAGCTGTGCAGGGCCAGGGGACAAGGTCCAGCAGCTGGGAGGGCTCCCAGAGCAGCCAGCAAAGGCTGCTTTGCTGCACGTTCTCCAGCTGGAAGCAGAGGGAAGGAGGGAAGGGAAGGGAGTCCCTGACAGAATCCCGGCATGCTTGTGGCTGGAAGGGACCCTGCCCGTGGCTTAGGATGCCGAGGGGGAGAGAGAGACGCCTGTGCCCCAGGGAAGGTGCAAGTGAGAGCACATGAGGGCAACAAACGGATTTTATTGGACATGCATTTTATTGAACGAGGGGTGGGATTCTAGAGGATGTGTATTTTAATTTGATATTCTTCTTCTGCTTGCTACTATTTCCTATTTCTTCTTCTTCATCTAGGTCATCTTCTTCTTTGCCTTCTTTTCAATTACTTCTACTACTCTTGCTTCTTCTTTTCTTCTTTGCTGTCTTTTTAATTACTGCTACTACTCTTGCTTCTTCTTTCTCTTACTCTTATTCTTCTTATTCCTATTTTAATTTTTCTTCTTATTCACTACTCCTATTTCTTCTTCTTCTTTACCATATTCTTCTTATTCTAATTAATCTTATTCACTTGTTATGCTTATGGTTATTCTTTTCTTTTTCATATTCTTCCTGTTTACTACTATTTCTTCTTCCTCTTCTTCTACTTATTCTTATGCTCCTATTATTCTTATTCAACTTAATACTTCTATTATTGTTCTATTCCTTTTTCTTCTTCCTCCTGTTTACTACTACTATTTCTTCATCATCATAATCTTCTTCTTCCTATTCCTATTTGTATTCCTATTCTTTTTTTTTTCTCCTGTATGAGGAGGTTTTTAATTTTTTTTTCTTTTTTTTAACTACTACTATTTCTTCATCTTCATAATCTTCTTCTTCCTATTCCTAGTCCTATTCCTATTCTTTTTTTTTTCTCCTGTATGAGGAGGTTTTTAATTTTTTTTCTTTTTTTTTAACTACTACTATTTCTTCATCTTCATAATCTTCTTCTTCCTATTCCTATTCTTTTTTTTTCTCCTGTAGGAGGAGGTTTTTAAATTTTTTTTTCTATTTTTTTACCACTACTATTTCTTAAGTTCCAGTTGTTGAGTCCAAGTCCTGCAGTGTTGTCCGTAGCCTTTGATGCCACCAGGGGAGGTTCAGATTCAATATCTGAAAGAGCTTTTCCTTGGGAGAGGCGTGAGGCACTGGAAGAAGTTGCCCAGGGCGGTGGTGGAGTCCTTGTCCCCGCAGTGGTCAGGAGCTGTGCAGATGTGGCCCTTGGGGACGTGGTTTCGGGGCGGCGGTGGCGCTGCCAGGGTGCCAGTGGCAGCGGGTGCCCGGCAGGGTCTCTTTTGGCACCGCGGTGACTCCCTGGGCTTGCCCGCCGAGCGCGCCGGCACCGAGCGCGCTCCACGGGCGCTGTTTGTGGGCGGCCACGCCGGTGACTTTGGGCGTCGGGGAGACGGCCCCAGCACGGCCCAAAGCAGCCGGGGCAGCTCAGGCTGCGGGGCCCGGCCAGGCCGAGGCCGCCCCGGGCCGGGCGGGCGCTACTCCAGCGTCCGCGGCGCCAGGCAGCGGCAGCGGAACAGCGCCCGCAGCGCCCGCAGCGCCCGCCTGAGGCGGCCGGGCCGCTTGCTGGGGGCAGCCGAGGGGCCGCGGGGGCTCTGCGGGGCAGGCCCCGGCTCCTGCCAGGCCAGCACGGGAGAAGCTGCGGGTCCCGTGGCGGCTCGGCCTTGCAGGGGGGGAAGCGAGGCACAGAGCGGCTCCCGTGCCGGGCGCTCGGCCCAGGCCTCCCGAGGGACGGGCGGCGGGAGCTCGTCTGCCGCAGGAGCTGCCAGGCTTCGGCGCCTGCCTTCTTCGCGTACCTCGAGCACGCTGACTCCGTCCCAGGCGGCGGCCTTCGGCAGCGAGGGTGGGACCCTGAAGCTGAAGATGCAGGTGTATTCCCAGCTGCTGTGTGCGGCAGGGACCAGGCTCCATGCCCCTGCTGATGGCACCTCCTCACTGGGGGCAGGAGAACACGGCTGGTTCTTCTGGCCGCTCGCACTTCCTTCACCTCGCTGGGACAGCTTTGGGTCGTTCCCTTCTTCTTCCCCGTGGGGCAGCTCCTGGACTTCCACTCTTTGTTGCCACCGGTAGAGCAGTTGCTGTGCCCCATCTCCCCACTCCACGCTCACGCCCATCCTCCACGGCTTCAGCCCTTGGGGACTCCACATTCCGCACAGGGACACTTCCTGCACTGGCACTGCTGGGACCCTCTGGGACAACTCACGGCCTGTCGCCTCTTCCCACAGGCAAAGCTCTTGGGGTCGAGTGTCTCTCCCCTGGCAAGGCTCCTCGTCCACGGCAGGTTTCCTCTCCGCCTCCCTGATGACAAAGGGCCCCTGCTCCTCTTCAGTGTCTCTCTGGGGCCTGACTGAGGCACTCTCTGCCCCCACCAAGTGCCAGCTGAGGGTCTGGTCTTGTGGCCCGCTGGGCACAGGGGTGGGTGGCTGGGAGGAGCTGGGGTTTGCCTTGTCCTCTTCCATCTCGGAGGTCCTGTAGCACAGAAGGATGGCGGGAGCTGCTTCCTTCTGCGACAGCGGCTCTCAGCGGACTGGGCACTGCCAGGTTCTGCGCCCCTTAGCTACCCTCAGCCAGGGCGGGGCTCTCTGATGTCACAAGGCTCTCTGGGCACCGCCATGTTCCGCATGGCCAAGGGCCCTTTGTGACACCACGCGCCTGGCTCACAAAGGGCCGTAGCCGGCGCCCCTCCAGCAGCCGAGCCTGCTGGAAGTAGCACTGAGCAGGCCCTGGACTTGGGCACTTGTAGCCCTCGGCCTCTGCGAGGCTTCGGCCACGGTCCCACTCACCGGCCCAATCCCCACTCTGCAGAGCCCCGGCTTTGGCGGGTGGGCTACCCAGGGCACGAGCCATCGGCCAGATGGCCGCAGCCAGGGACTTGGGGGCATTGGCTCCATGTGCAGCTGCAGGCCGGGGACCAGGGGTGTCCCTCAGGGCTCTGCCTTGGCCCTGGGGCTCTTTAGTGGCGTCCCCAATGACACAGGCAGGGGCTCGAGCTCCCCCTCAGCACGTTTGCAGGGGACGGGCAGCTGAGCGTGGCAGGGGCACCATGGCAGGATTTGGCCGTGCACAGGGACCTGGGCAAGCTTGAGAAGGGGCACGACGAGAACCTTACGAGGTCTCCCAAGGCCAAGTGCCGGGTGCTGCACCTGGCCCGGGGCGATCCCCGAGTCCCGGATTCATCCAGGCCGGGAGGGACCTTCATATCCCTCCGTTTGGTGCTGCCTCCCTGGCCGCTCCCAGCACCTCCAGAAGCAGCACTGGCTGCGCCTTGGGCCTTTCCGGTGCCCTTGCCCACTTCCAGCAGGGCTGGCCTGAGGGGAGCACGCCCAGCCCGTGCCTCTGCCCCACAGCCCCTGTGGGCATCTTCCCTGTGCACGTCATGCCCTGAGCCTGCCGCGGCTGGGCCAGTGCTGGGCCACTGAGTGCTGCTCCTGCAGGGACAATTCCAGCTGAAATCACACGTAATTAATGAAGCTTTTTACAGATTGCTGCTGGCAGTGGTGACACCAATGCTGAGCTGATGTCTGCCCTGTGTTTGGGTGTGCTTGGCCTCCGTGCCAGAAGCCTCGTGATGCCCAGGGTGCCAGGCTTTGCCCAGGCTTTCCAGGCAGCAGATCCAGGCAGGGCCACTCCTGGCCAAGTGGGCACTGGCTTGGAGAGCCATCAGTGTTCCTGAACACAGACTGGTTTCAGGAATGTGGTGGTGTTGAGGTGAATCCATCACTGGGGCAGCCACTTAAAGAAGGTTTGGTTTCCCTGCTCCAGCTTCCCTAGGGAGCTCCAGAAATACCCCATGGGCCTTTTGTCCTGATTGAGATAAGGCTAATTATCTGTTTTTAATGGACTAATTTTACACCCACCCCTCCTCCTGTGCTCTTTCATTTCATGTTGGTCAGAGCTTCCATTCCAGCCTTCAGCTGCTCCAAAGTGGTCTCTGGAACTGCTGCAACTTCCAGAGAGGTGAATCCATCCTGCTCTCCCCTTACCAGGCCCTTCCACAGTGGACTTTGCCTTCTTAATTTGTTGCTGCCCCAGAGCTGCATTTTAAGAACAAAAAGCAGGCTTTTCCTGTAGAGCAAATCCAATTTTACTGAGATGGCAACCCAGGAAGACTTTGACAAGACTAAGGCCTGCTGGCTGAGGTGTGGATTCATTAGGCAAACTGCCCTTGGAGTTACATGGAATAACCTTTCTAGTGCAGCCTTGGCAGTACTGTCCCCTGGGAGCCGTGTCCTTATATTTATTGCAATTGATGTTGTTTGCTAAGCATTTCTTAAGGATTTTAAGCATGGCCAATTGCTTTCCTGGCCCTGAGAGCAGTGTCTGTAGGTACTGAGATCCCTGTCATGATTTCTTGAAACTTGAAACTCTGCTGCTGTTATTTCACTGGGGGTAAATAAAAAATCAGTTCTGGAGATGAAGATGAGCACAGTGTTACTTTCACTCCGAGTTTGCAGGAGAGGCCATGTACTAAATTATTGGATTATTTCTACTTTGCATCACTCACATTTGCGAAACAAGTGCAGCAGTGTAACATGACTGTTGGATTTGATCCTAACTTCCATAACTGGAATGCTTCGTGCTTCTAATCCCTAATCCCTTTTCAATCTGTTCTTGCAAAGGACACCTTCCACTATCCCAGGATGTTCCAAGCCCCGTCCAACCTGGCCTTGACACCGCCAGGGATCCAGGGGCAGCCACAGCTTCTCTGGGCACCCTGTGCCAGGGCCTCCCCACCCTCCCAGGGAACAATTCCTGCCCAATATCCCATTTAAACCTACTTTCAGTTTGAAATTCTCGAGCTCTTTCCCTCTTGCCTTTGGAAAAAAATCGGGGTGGCTCACCTGGAACAAAGTGATATAATTTACTAGGAATTTTTAAGTGTTGCTCGGTGTTAAAATCGAAAAGAAGAGTTTGAACAGGCACAAACTTGATGGAAACAGTTGGATCATCTTTCAGAGTTAGCAGAGATGGTCATGTGTAGGTGGACTCTTTAAAATGTAAATCAGGCTAAAATGAGCTGTTAAAAGCATACTGTGAGTAGGTTTTGTTGGATTTGTTTGTGATCAAATAATGCAGGCAGGGATTTGGGAAACGTAAGAAGCAAAAATTCCTCCTTTATGGATGGTTTTTGATAAGCACCGAAAAAGTAATATCTACTCCCCTGTAAGCTGCCCCTCCTGCAGCTCGGGATATTGCACACCTGTAGCTCAGGCTGAGCTGGAATCCAGCACAGGTATCCATATGGATGGCAGTGCCTTTTTGCAAGGCTCACAGGCAACAAAACCAGTTTTCCATTCCCTTTATCCTTATGAAAAGTCGAGTCTCGTGCTTGATGAGCCCGCAGTTGGGAAAATGAGCTGCAGCCAGATGGGGCTGGGTTTTATAGGAAAGCTGTTTAATTATCTGCCTTTCTCCTGCCTTTATGGGCTCAAAATGTGAGAGTTTGGAGGCATTAAATGTTTTATTAGAGTGACTGTTGTTATTAATGGCATTACAGGTCGGCTGGTGCTGTTAAATCAAATTTGCTGCTCTCACGGTAGTTGTGCTCAGTGCTCTGGAGAGGGGGCTGAGGTGAAGCTGAGGATAAACGCCGGTGCTTTGGGGAGTTTCAGACACTGGTGCTGGCCGGCCCAGGAACAGTCGGGGCTAGAAAGATATTCAAGTGCTCTTGAACCCCCTGTACGTGTTCTTAATGCTTTTACAGGCTCTTCCTCGAGTGCTGAGAATGAGCTTGAATTTGTGGCCTTTTGTTATTGTAAGGATTATTTCTTTTTTTTGTGGAAAAGACTGATAATTTCTGTGATGTCAGAAGTCAAGGATCACCTGCGCTGCTGCTTGTATTTATGAGCCTCTGTTCACAGACTCCTTATTTGGTTCTTTGAAAAATACACTTTATTAGCATAGTCACAACAGCCTGGACTAGTGGAAGGTGTGTTTGGAAATAATGGTGTGTGTTGAATAAACATGCTCGTTGCATTGTGCAGCAGGTTTTTGACAGAGCTCCATGTGAAGCAGTCAAGAGTAAGTTCAAGTTTGATTATTAATGGTGTCCAGAGCAAGCAGTTGCCTGTGAATTGCAGTGAATATCTGAATTCCGTGAACTGTTTTGAGAAATTACCTAAAAATCTCTTTTAGCCTGTAGTAATAATAATAATAGTGACAATAATAATATTGAAGTACAGTATGATTATTTCATTTTTAATTTAAATTCTGTGTAGTGGATGTTGCTTAGTGCAGAAGATGAATTGGTGCACAGTGATCATTTTCTGATAAAGAAAGGCCTGATAAAGAGCCTTTCCACAAGTGCATCAACCAAACTCTTTGCTCTTGGATTATGTTGACTTTGAGACTGGATTCACTTGCTGCAGTGAATTGGCTGAGTGGGAATGGGCAGGCATTGGCAGCCCTGCCATTCCCACAGGAACACCTTTCTTTTGGAGGCTGTTTCACTTCTGCTTTAGCTCCCACTTTCAACTTTTCAAGTTTCAGAACTGCTTTTATCTCTCTGACAAAATATGAACTACAAATGGGTGTGAAAATATTAAATACCCGCCTTGTTTGCAGGGAAGATGGAGTGGAAGTGTTTGAACTGTGTGTCCTGCCAGGGATGGTTTGTGTAGGGTTTCCATCCCTGACATGAAAATGGCAGATGAATTAATTGATGAATTGTACAGGGTGGACTTGTCAGCCTGGCTCTGGGATTCTGTGCCCAGAATTCTTCCTTTCCCTGTGCCTGCAGCAGAGCCTGTCAAGGAGTTGGAATTGCCGGGTCCTTCGCTGTTTGGCTGTTCTGGGAAAGGGCACCTTGTGTCCCCTTACAGAGCCTTGGCAAGGCTGGCAGCTCCGCAGAGCTGGAGGATCAAAGCTCAGCCACCTCTCCTGGGCAGTGCCTGACACTTCTGGGTACCAGTGGCTGAGCTCTTTCTGCAGGAGCCCCAGAATTTCAGTCCGAATTCCCCCAGAGTAACACACAGTGCATTCCGTGCTCTCCATGGAAGTCTTGGCTTAAATATTTCCCCCTTGAAAGCTTCAAACTCCATGTTCAGCAATGTGACATCTGTGAAATTCGGGCTGTGATGTCACAGTGCTAATGAATCTTGGGAGGCTTTGCCATTCTCAGATGTCCTACATCAGTTCCACTGAATTCTGCAGATCCTGA
This sequence comes from Corvus moneduloides, assembly GCF_009650955.1. NCBI lineage: Eukaryota > Metazoa > Chordata > Aves > Passeriformes > Corvidae > Corvus > Corvus moneduloides. Next base: position 2,245,290 of record NC_045493.1, read on the forward strand.
GCTTAACTGATGAGGTTTTAATATGGACATCAAGCTAACTGGCCTCACCTGTCCTGTAGGACTGATGACAATTATTTCTCATATTTTAGCTGTGGTGCTGGGCTCTTCTTCAGGGGGAAGCTGTAGCAGGCAGGTTTGGCGTATATTCCTGATTCCTTCCCTTGCGTAACCTCCCTTCCACCTTTTCTGCCTGTGTCCTTTCAGAGGAGGACACAGGAGATGCTTGGAGTGCCTGTGGACAACAGGAGACCCTGAAGGCATTCATGCAGTCATTCATGATTTATGGGCTTGGCAACAGAGCTCTTATCTTTCTCCAGAAGTAAAAGAAAACAAGAAGAACAGAAATGCCAGAAAATGAACAGTGGCATGTTTCTGCTTCTAAATCAAGGGAGAAATCAAGCAAACAAAACATTTACCACTAATCTATAAAACACTTTCAGCCAGTCTTAGATTCCTCATTTATCGTGCTGGTGCTATTATTATTATGTTCTTAATATTCCTTCATAAAACAGATGAAAAAATGATTTTCTTTATGTGGATTTTTTCATGAAGCTCTTTTACCCTATGATTTTTGCTTTTGCTTCTAAAACTTTACAACTCCTTTTTGTGAGAAGGAGACTTTGGTAACCTGTTGGTTTGGTTGTGTTGTAGCTCATTCTGCGCTATAAACACACCAGCATTTCCAGGCCTCTTTGTACTTATTTTTTTGGGCAGTGCTCAAAAAAGTAAAAATGTTATTGTTTGAAGTGTTTCAGAGTTATTCCTGGCAGGGAATGGACCTTGTCCCAGCCAGCATCTGCTGCCTGGAACCATTTCCTGTCGGGAGGCCGGATCTGGAGCTCCTTCCTCGCGGAGAGGGGCTGGGAGGCACCTGAGGACAGGGACCTTGGCCACTCGTGCCTGGCTGCAGGGCCACAGCTCAGCCAGCAGTGGCACTTGTGTCTTTTGAAGAGTGTCTGGAATAGAAAAATCCCTTTCCTGTGAAATTATCTCATCAAAGCGCGTGGGGAATTCCCAGTGGCTGTGCACAGCTGCGTTACCTTCGCTGTCAAACATCACTTCCATACCTGTGGGGTTTTTATGGATCCTGTGGATTTTTTTCTCTCCCAAGTTAGGCTTTCCTTTCCCTCTGCAGTAACATCTGGTTTTGATATAATGAGGAATAAAGTTGAACACTTCTTCAGAGCTGTATACTCTATTGCAAATATCTTCAGAAATTTTCTACTGTTCAGTAATAAAATTTAGTTTGTTTTATAGAAAAATTCCTCTGCAAGTTTCATTTTATCAGAGCCTGAAAGCTTTATCTGACAGGGGTGATATTCAGTCATTTTCTATTTGAGCCATTTTTATTGGTTATTCTTTCAGGAATTAGGCAATGGTTATTACTCGTTCTGGGAGGTTTCCCATAACCTACAGAAGTTATAGCATGTACTGTTCCTGCCGTTGAGAGAAAATAAATCTCTTACCAGAGTTGGGGTTTTTTTGCTTAAATTCAGATTAATCGGCTGTGGTAGGAGTTGTTCTTTTAATCATTTCTAACAAGGTCATACACTGAACAATACCATCCATGAAAGGCTGCAGCAGCAGCAGAGAGGGTGTAGTCCTGGAGGTAAGCACTTTGTGTGACAGGTAATCCACTGGAGACAGCCGTGTTGTTCATCATTCCAGGCATGAAAAAGCCATTAAATCCAGGGTATGAATGAGGAATGTGGCGCTGCTCTGGCTCCCTCTCCTCTGCAGACTCCGTGTAGGCAGGGCAGACTCTTTTCTTGCTGTTTTCAAGAGGCCATTTGCTGGTTTTTGTCAAAAAGAAAAGCCTCCCTCCCTCCCTCCCGTTTTTTTTTAAGCAAAAGCTTTCCAGGCCCTGTGAATTATTAAGATCTGTTAGCACAGTTGCTCTTTCTTTGGGAAATTGGCTGTCAGAAGTAGCAAGAGAGCTCTTAGAAGTCTCTTTGCTTTTGATTAAGTGGAACAGTTGGATCGGTAACAGATTCCAGATTTTATGTGACAGTTCCTCATTTCTGCACAACCTGTGCGATTCCAAGGCCTCCTCTGCCATGTGCCCGTGCAGCTCCGTGTGTATCCATGGAAATCAGGGATTGGGCACACACACACACATGTTGGAGAATGGTTAGAGGATCAGGGACATGGATTATTGATAAAACCAGATCAATAGAAAAGCCTGCAAGCAAAGGCCTGCATGAGAAAAAGCCTCCATGAGAAAATGCCTGCGTGAGAAACAGGCCTGAGAACCAAAAGGGAGTTTTTAGGAGGTACAGTGCTGTTCTGATAAAGATGTGCTCACCATGAGAAGGGAGGAAAATCTTTGATCTCTCAAGTCAAAACATAAATAATAGAAGCTTGCCAAATGTAGTCTTTTATCTAACCCAATTATGTAGAAGTAAGAATGCGCTTTCGTAAGTTTAAACTAATTAAAGAACTGATAAGCATGTGTACTTTCACACTATATAAGTGCCTCTGTATTGCTAATAAACGAAGCTTGCATTTCCAATCACATTGGTTGCATGTCTTCCCCCGCCGGAAAGTCAGCATTTGGCACCCGAGCAGAGACTGGGACTTCGTTTTCTTGACTAAGGTGGGAGACCGAAGAGGCACCGATAGCAGCGATCGGGGGACAAAAGATCAGCAGCTGCAGGCAAGCGTCTGATCTGTGCCTGGACTGACCTGACACAGGGGTCCGCCGTTTCGGCTGACAAGGGCAAACATGAGAAAAGGCTGCACAACTCCTGTCAACAGGAACAGCGGTAAGACGCAGATGTGGCAGGACGCAGATATGGAAACAGAGGTGACCCTTGATTTATTTTACGCTTTTTAGAAAAGCGGGAAGTTAAAGAAGTAAACCTTTGTAAGGAACTAGCTGATCCAAGATCGTTCAAAAAGAAAGCTAAAGAAGCAAAAGCTCTCGGTTTAACCTGGAGAGCAGTAACTGGCACTCTCGCAGAGATGAAAACAGAGAGGACAGTGGCCATGGCAGCCATAGAGGCTTTAGAGAGTAGCAGCTACAGGAAAGAAACAGACGTGGGTTTTATGGAGCGGCGGCCGGAGACCGGAGCGGAGTCCAGGGTAGCACAGTCCTTCGGGCTGGCCGCAAGAAAACCGATTAAAGGCACAGCAGCATCTGTCCGCTCACTGCAGGAGCTGCTGAACTCAGCAGGGCAGGATGTTATCCATCCGACGTCTGAGAGAGTAATGACCGCGAACGCGGAAGCAGAGCCACCTGACTCAGGGGGCGGGGCACAGGCGGGCCAAGGAGACACAGGCAGTCCTGCTGCCCGACCGAAAGCGGCAGAGCAGACGTGCGGTCCTAACTCCCGGCCAAAAGTGGCAGAGAGCAACCCCTCCCCCGCCGAACAATAGCGGAACGTCTGGCAGCGAAGCGGCTTCTGCAGTTTCGTCGCCTGCAGAGCCAGAGCCAGCCAGGGCTGCCGGGAGCCAGCCCCAAAAGGGGGAGAAGCACCAAGAAATGAGCAAACACCAAGGTGACACACAAGACCCACTGTATGCACTCCAAGCTGACATGCTAACTGGGAGCGGAGCTTACGGGGCGACAGTAACACAGCTGACCATGCCCATAGTCATTCATCAGTTGTCACAGACTCTTGCCCACAAAACCTTGCTGTCAGTACCTGAAAAGAAGAAGTCTCCCCCGTATGCAGCAGTCCGACAGGAGCTGTCAGAGCCATATGGTCAGTTCATTGACTGTTTGTCAGCAGCCTTAAAGGATGCAACTGAGCTCTCTGAAGAGCTCCAAAAGCGGATGTTCTGAACACTTGCATTTGAAAATGCTAATAGGCAAGCTAAGACAATTCTTGCCATGCTGCCCCAAGGAGCAGGTGTAGACGAGATGCTCGTACATGCTACCTGTGCAAAACAGTCATCTCAAACAGCTGCTTTTACTGCAGTGCTGCAGAATGTCCTGCAACAACAGGGACAAGTCATCGCCGCAGCACTGACCAGAGGGGTGCTCAGCAAGTGGTGCCGTGCTACAGGACCCCGAAGCGAGAAGGCGCAGTCAGCATCGGCTCCTGAGGAAAGTGACGCCACTACTTCAACAGCTGGAACTCTGAGACCTCCGTCCTGAGAAGCCTTGGGAGAGGCTGCAGACGTGGCTGAGTGAAGGAGCTGAGGACTTGCCAGATCCACCACTCTCCGTAGCAGGAGAAATAGCGAGACTCTGGGGTGAATGTAACAGCTGCCCTAGGTGGTTGCTAGTGACTTGTGGTGGGTGTCGGGGAACTCTCTCCAAAGGCAAAGCTAAGAAGGAGAGTTGCATAAATTTTTAGGTATAGCATCAGACACAGAAATAGAGTAGGGAACTAGTTTTTTGACTGTCTGGAGACAAAAGTATTAGTGGACATTTTCAATCAGCTGTCCGCCCATTTAGATCGAGTGAAGGCAGTTAATTTAGCTAGCATCTATGTTTTTACCTGGTGCTTCAGCAGCCAGGGCTCACGCTATTTTGCATAAACTTGCTTGCTGGGAGAGGGATAAGTTAAACATAACTTCGCACATGCTTAACGAGCTAAGCGTAGATGTTACTAGTGTTAGACATACAATATTACAAAATCAAGCAGCCATTGATTTTCTACTACTAGCTCACAGCCATGGCTGTGAAAGGTTCTGTAATCTTTCTGACCACTCTGTCCTAATTTACAAGCAGATAAGTGAGTTACATCAATTAACTACACAATTACAGAAAGAAGACGGTCTCGGCTTAGAAGAATGGTTAAAGTCACTAGGTTTAGGACCATGGCTAGTTTCACTCGTGCAGCATTTGATTACTGTAGGACTAGTAATTTTATTAATAATAGTGTGCTTACCTTGCCTGTGCCAATGCTTACAAAAGATGATATACAAAGTTACTACATCTGTAGCCAATCAAGTATTGCTTTTACAAAAAGAAAAAAGGGGAATTGTTGGAGAATGGTTAGAGGATCAGGGACATGGACCACTGATAAAGACAAATCAATAACAGAACTGTACAAGCAAAAGCCTGCAAGCAAAGGCCTGCATGAGAAAAAGCCTCCATGAGAAAATGCCTGCGTGAGAAACAGGCCTGAGAACCAAAAGGGAGTTTTTAGGAGGTACAGTGCTATTCTGATAAAGATGTGCTCACCATGAGAAGGGAGGAAGATCTTTGATCTCTCAAGTCAAAACATAAATAATAGAAGCTTGCCAAATGTAGTCTTTTATCTAACCCAATTATGTAGAAGTAAGAATGCGCTTTTGTAAGTTTAAACTAATTAAAGAACTGGTAAGTATGTACTTTCACACTATATAAGTGCCTCTGTATTGCTAATAAACGAAGCTTGCATTTCCAATCACATTGATTGTCTGCATGTCTTCCCCCGCTGGAAAGTCAGCACTTAGGGCCTTTCTTATGTATCAAAACGTCCTTGGTATCTTTGTCCCCTATAGAGATAGGGATACAAATATCAAAGAACTCGGGATAACAGACAGTTCTTTTTGGTTTGGTTTTCTTTCTTCCTCCCCCTATGTTTCACTCACTTCTCCAGCCCAGATTGCTGACAACAACATGAGGAGGGGATGGAAGACTTTCAGGCACCTGGGATTTCCTAAGTGAAATCTTTGGCAACTGTGTCTTTTTATTATTTATTTCCTTATTTTGAATTCCACCCCCCTCAAGCTGTCATTCCTTAGCAGTGAAAATGAAAAGCTGCCATTGATGTGTGTACAACAATGGAAGCCTCTGCAGGCCACATGGCTCCTGCAGTTTAATTTACTTTAATTCATTTAATATTGAACCAAATGATCTTATTTGCCTTTTTTAATGGAGAGCCTTCAGCATGCAGGGTGGGAGCCAAGCCCCCCCTTCCAAAGGAATGATGAGCTCAGCTGTTATTGAAACTTGTACCCAGCTCGATGTGCCTGGCACAGCTCGGGGGGAGGGAGGGGCACCTCCAGTCACAGGTATGATCCTTCTCCTGGAAACTCCACAGGCTCCAGAGCTGTGAGGTCAGTCTGATGCTGGGGTTACCTTCATCTTCCTGCTTTTCTCTCTAGTTCCCAAGCTCTTCCTTCCCTGCATTGATCCAAATGTCATCTTGGACCAAAAGTTGCCCTTCCTTTTCATACTAGGAACGCATGACCCAGGTGCTTTGGATGGGGAGAACTGAGTGTTCTAACCCAGATTTTTCATGTGTTTACTTTCAAAATGAAAAGATGCATCTTACTGATGTAAGCAGAGCTTAGTGCTATTCACTATTTTCATTAATGATCTTGATGGAACAGAGTAATGTACAGCTGACACTAAACTGGGAAAGGCTGTAAACACACCCAAAAGATTATATTCCAAATTCATCTTGACAGACTGGAGAAATGGTCTGGAAAACAGGGAGGGAACGAAGACAGTCCAGAAGAGGATAATAAGATCTGGAATTAACAATCTCTGAGAAAAGACTCCAAAAATTGTTGGTGTTCAGTCTACAGACAAGAGTGAGGGGGGATATGAAGACTGATAAATAAAAACAAAAACCACACAGTATTGAGAGAAGACCAAAATCCCAAGGAGAAGCAGGAAAAGCCAGGCTAGCTTTGCAAGTGCCTTTGAACTTCCAAAATGAGGAAATTCTGAAGAGCCAGCTCAGAGGCTGAGTGCAGGATGATTAAAGTTCCCCACACCCCATCCATGGGCAAGTTTTAGGATCTACTGCCGACTGCCAGCAAGAGGGGACTGCAAGGGAGCTCAGGATTAAATCCCTCTCTGCTGAACTCCACCCCTCAGGGCACAGCAACCTCCACTTCGGGCCCTCTATTAGGGGAGCAAGAGGCTGCTGTTCTGAGTAGTTATATTGGCACAAAAACTTCTCACTACATATCAATACACATCTTGAAAACATCTAGCTCTACTGAGTTAAATTCCTATTTCTCCAGCAGCCTGTTAGCATTAAGTGACAGCCACCCAGAAGGTCATAAACTCCAAGCTGGCCTTCAAGCAGAAATACTACTAGGAGGACATTGGGAAGAAGAGAGTAACTTTGTATCTGTAAGTATTCACACAGCAGATAGCAAAACACTTGATAAAAATTTTGGTCAAAGTTCATGTGCCTAAATTGCACTAGAAGTGTTCTAACTGAGCAAAAGCTTCCATTTAAAACCCCTCATCTGCGTGGCACTGTGCTGGCCTGCAGCAGTCAGCTGTGTCGCCAGGCTCAGGGAAGGAGCTCAGCTATGTGATTACCAATTACAATTTCCACGGTGTCCTGTGGTTCTCCTGGAACTCTCCCATCCCAGTTTGATCTTGCTTAATTTGTTACACCAGATTTCATCCCTGGCTGGCTTAATGGCTGCAGTGCAGAGTGGGGGAGAAAACCAAATCCAGATCTAGTGGTGGGTAACAGCAGTCTCAGGTGTCAGGGGACAGTGAGACCATCCACAACATCCGAAGACAAAAAGGGGCTTAAAAAAAGTGAGACACATTGCTCTCCAGAAAAAGGTATTAAAAATGAAGCATCTGTGCTCTGAGTCATTATAGGCCCTTGACAGATGTGATCCTACCAGCCTCTCACTGGAGCTGCAAATAAAGACCCCTTCTCTTTCTTCTCTCCCGACAAGGATTAATGAGTACTTGGGATGGCTCTCAGACAAGCAAGCAAAGGCTGTGAACCTTTTCCAACACTGCAATTTATCTTGGGAAGACTATTCACATCACTTCTCCCTCCCTCCCCAGGCTGGATTATGCTCTGACCCAGCACATTAATCTCCCAAAATATAATAATAATAATAATAGAAGAAAGAAAAAAAAAAAAGCTGGACAATTGCCAGAAATAAATTAATAACCACCTTAGATAGCCCTGCTGTGCAGGAACAAACTGCTCAACTCCCCTGCCACCCATGTCATTTCTAAGCAAAACTATTCCCAGTTTAGATACCCGCTGAAGTGCCCTGCCTGAGACTTTCAGCAATTAATGCTGGTACCTTGCATCTATAGAGTGCCTTTCATCCCAACAGCTGCCAGAAAGTTTCTTTACTGAATGCAAATAATACACATTGCTACATTTGCCACTGAAATGTGGATGCTACATGGGAGTGGAGGAAGAGGCAGCATGAGACATCTGTAAAAGTAAAAACATATCAAAAGGTATTTTAAGAGAGAATGTAGTGTGAAAGTTTCAAGTTAGACCCATTCTACATATGGTTTCATGAACATTTAAATATGTGAAGCATTTAATTAAAGTATTTCTTCACCCATGGTTAGAACTGGTGCTGTCTTTTGTGGCATCTGTAGCTTCAGTTTAACCCAGTCACTTCTTTGACCCAAGTGGCAAGTCAAAGAGACAAATACTTGCAATTTCTTCCCATGACATGAAGAGGTTCCTGCTTTAGAAATACAAATTTAAAGAGATTACTCAGAAGACAGGACTTAAGGTCAATAAGAGAAGCAGTTATCTGGCTGCTAGAACCAATTCCTCCTCAAAGAGTTCCTACCTCACCTCTCTAGACTTTAATCATTGCTGGTAGTACCGAATCCTTGCTCAGGCCTGTGACGGCTCAAAAACCAAACTTCGATACCCAGGTGACTTTCTGCCAAAGGTTTATCGAGAGATTTTAATATTTTTATTATTCCATCCATATTTGGCACTGGCACAGGGTGCCCAGAGCAGCTGTGGCTGCCCCTGGATCCGTGGCAGTGCCCAAGGCCAGGTTGGACGGGGCTTGGAGCAACCTGGGACAGTGGAAGGTGTCCCTGCCCATGGCAGGGGATGGAACTGGGTGGTCATTAAGGACCCTTCCAACCCAAATCATTCCACGATTCTCCGATTCCACACTGCACATGTGTGGTAAAGGTATCAGATTATCAAAGACAAAGGTTTGTGCATCAAGAAGAGTCTCCTACCTTTGACTTGACAGCGAGGATGATCTTGGGCAGGGCCACGATGAGGCATTTCAGGGCAATGGTGAGGTACTTCAGCACAAAGTCTGCGATGCCTACGATCCACATGAGGTCGAAGAAGTCCAGCCTGTCCAGGCTGGGTTTCAGGAATATAAGGCTGAAAGGCACGAGGCACCACAGCTCAAATACCACTGAGGAGGAGCTTGCTCAAGCTTCTTGTATCCACTGCTGGCTAGAGAGAGCCTAGAAACTCCCCCGAACTTCAGGGAAGTTCTCAAGGGCAAGAGGAGGAAGACACGCAAATTAGACCTGTGGTTCCTGTGGGCCTCTTGACTTTGCTCTTGCCCACTTCTACTGAGGCCAGCAGGTTTGCCCACTATCACAAAACAGGACCCAAACACCTATAAAGTCTGCTTTGGAAGACAGCAATCTCCATAACCTGCCTTTCCCACTGCACCAGAGCCTCTGGTGTGCTGATAGTGCCCTTAGTGCACAGGCTTGCTCCATGGGATCTGGGTGTAAAAGCTTGTCCTGGAAGTCCTGCCCAGAACAGTTCTGGTTCCCTGGGGAAGCGAACACCCCCACACCCTCTGAGGCTCGTTTGCCACAGGGGCACAGTCCCTAAAGCTACTTGTGGACATGAAACAAAGTGGTGACACAGGAAACTCTGTACCAGACACAGCAGAAAGGTCAGAACTTCACATGCGTCATGCTCTGACAGTGGCCACTGCCTGAAGCAGAACAAGAGCTGGGCTCTGTTAATACTCTTACCTGAACCAACGGTCCAAAAAAGTGATGCCCCTTACATAATGTCATTTACTGGGCTGAACATTTGCTGTTTAAAAAAGTGGAATCTGGGACAGCAGAATTTCATCCAGCAATGTGCAGGAGCTACTGACTTGAGCAATAATGAGAACAAGACCCTTCTCAGGCTGAAAAAACAGGATCCACCTTCAGGGTATCTACCTGCTAAAGCCTCATGGTAGAAAGCAAAAACTAAACAGGAAAAAAAAAAAGCAAAGTAAAGTAACCAACCCAACATGAAAAGCCTGAACATGAATTTAAAATACTCACAACACTGGCACAGCACAACAGGTAAAATTACACCCTAAAAACAGAAACAGAATCAGAGACTTTACTACTATTCGTGCACTAGAAACAAGAAAAAAAAAATCAGGAAATGAAAAATAAGCCAGAAGGAAACAAAACTGAAGCAGCCATTTCTAATTTGACAAGCCTGGGTTGTAAACAGTCCCAGGTCCCCACACAGCAAGCAAGAGATACACCACCCTGAGCATGACACCACTGCAGCACTCAGGAACAGGGCTTTTCATGGAGGTGTGGCCCAGCCTGTCCACTGGTCACAAGCCATGCTCTAAACTGTCTGTAGGATGGCCCCAAATTGCTAAAATCCCTTTATTTTAGACGATCTAGCCTTTATTTTAAACTAGACCCATTCATGCTTTTAACCTTGACCACCTTCTTAGAGACACACTGTTACCCTGTGGTGCAAACAAATATCACTTCCACACCTTTCTGCCATTCCTGTTCCTTCCTTTCCACTCCCTCCCACAAGCTCCATACAGTGAATCCCATGGCTTGGCCTCCCATCCAGACCCACACATTCAAGCCCTGCAGCTCTCCCCCTTTCTCTGCTTCCTATCTGTCATTATTCCTATCTGCTTTATAATAAGCAGGGACAGTGCTGAACCAAATCCATTCGTACAGACCTTCCTGTATTTGAGAACTAATTTAGCCAGGATTTGAAAGGCAAGGCTATCTTAACTACCTCAGATCCAAGTGCCTCCAAGCTCTGAGAACACTGGAGTAAAACACTGCTATTTCTTTTCCTGACCTAGACTCAAAGCTTGATAGACTATTATAGGAAGAGGAAAATCAGTGGGTCAATTCCTTATCTGCCTCTGACACCTGCACTTTATGTTCAGTTGCAGTGGTCAAAATGGGAATTCAGAGGTCCCTCTTGAAAAGGATCCACCGTGTTTTGATATCATCACACCCTGGCCCATTTATACACTGCGTATGCCCTTTATTGATAGGAGCACAAGCCACTGGTAAAGTGGCACACACATTCTTTTCCTGCACTGAAAGGTATTACAAAGATGTAACAAAGACAGCAGATCCTTTAGGCACACACACTTCCTCCCAAAGTGCGGGGAAAGGGGGGTTTCCCTCTTCTCCTCCCTGGAAATTATCACCTGCTTCCATCCTGTACAACGTAAATTTTGCCTACCTGTTGTAAAGCTGCTGAGAGCTGAATGTGTAAAGCAAGTACAGGGTGTTTCCAGTGAGAAAGGCCAGGATCCAGAAGACAACCAACACTGATCTCTTCTCCTGAGCAAGGAAAAGCAGCAGAGTTACTTCAACTCGAAATCTCAAGACTTGAGCTCAGCCTTCAACTGCTGAAAAATCCAACCCAGGGGATGCAAATATGTACCAAAGAGTTCAGTAATTAGTTTATTCTCACAGGACTAAGAAGTAGTCTGCTAGGTAAGGACATATATAAACACAAGCAGAAATGCCTCTCACTCAGTTAACCTTTTCAATGAGGTAACTTTAGAGAAATTAATTAAAATAAGCTGGTGAAAACAACAGCCTTACTTGCAGAATGCATCTTCAAAGTTGGGATCTTTCTTGGGACATCTAAAATCTTCTGATATTTAAAATGCAGTATGACAAGCAGATTAAAAAAAGTCCATTCCACATATTGTCCTAAATTCTGAGCTGTCACCTGGTTGGAGTGACAATTCAAGGGGTCAAAAGGATCAAAGGGGTGTTTTAGAAATAGATCCAAAGTCACTCAGTGGAAGGCTTAGCTAAATCAAACATACCCCATCACTACAGGCAGCACATCTGGGTGTTATCCTAAAGCATTTTGGAACGTGCATTTTTGATTGACGAAATAATTAAAGGTCAAAAGAAGTGGAAATTTTGCATTTCAAAATACATGGAATGTTACAGACAGAAGCTGGATGGCAGAAGATACTGTCCTGCGTCTCGGCCCTCAGTAAGTTTTGGGGAGTAAATTTTATTCCTGAGAGGAAAACATCCACCATTTTTCTGCTGGGCTGATTTACTAAGAAGGGAGGTCTCTAGCTGTTCAACAGCCAGGACTGTTAAGATGAGATTTAAAGCAGGCAGATTAAGGGGCACACTGCTGGAAGGACAGAGGTGCAGAGTGCAAGGCAACAGCAATCTGTTACTGGACTGTGCCATTTATCTGTTCATTCAGCGTTGGATCACATTGATTCCACTGCTGCTGGTAGATACAAGTATGCACCTGTGCAACTCATGTAATTTTAACAAAAAAGCAATTCTAGCCTTGTGCTTTTAGTGCTGTTGAACTGTTCTCCTGACACAGAAGATGAGAAGACCTGAAAAGATCTGCTGGTTTCTTTATATTCTAAGCATATTATGCACAGAGCATTATAAAGCCACTAGCAAGCAATACATCTACGAAATCTTTCAGCTGAACATCTCAAAACATTATCTAAATGCTAATAAGTTAAATCTCATCATTAACAAGTCAAATAGGCTTCAGCATCTCTGCTGTACATAATGGGAAACCAAGGTGCAGAGAAGTGCTGGAATAGGCACTGCCAAACAAAGGCAGAGGGAGATGCAGATTACAACATCCCTGACCTGTCCTCTGTTTGTTTGACTACGCCACACTTTCACAAAAAAGCAGGAGAGAAACTGTGGGAGAGCATCCATGGGGAGAAGAGGAAGAAGACAGATCTGTCCACAAATAAATGCACTCAGCCCTACACTGCAATTAAAGGGTCAACACGGATGATATTTTGTGCATGGAAAATGTTTCCTGGGAACATAAGAAGGTAAAATGCTGAACTCACCTTCAAAGCAACCTGTTCTCGGAGCGTGGAGTTGGCGTAGGCAAAGGTGCTGGCCATGCCAATGCACACAGCAATTCCTGCAGGGAAAGGCTCTGTCAGAGTGTAACTGCTGCTGCTGTTTGACTTGATTTCACAACTGCCAGCAAGACAAGAGCCTCACCCCTCTGATCTCTTCTGCACTACACAGAAATCTTTGCTATCACCAGTGTAAGCTCTCCTCATCTCTCCTAGAGAGAGCTCTGAGGGAGAAGCCTTGGTAACATCCTCAGCCTCACAGGAACGTCAAGGAGAAATCAGGAAAAGGAACAGAACTGGTACGAACAGGAAACAGATGGATCTGACCCAGATGAAAACAGCTTGGACTGAAAGTAGGGTGAATTTATCACATGCATTATCCCATGCATTTGAATATGTTCCCTTCGTGCTAGACTCCATCTGGACACTGCCACATGGATAAATGTATCAGACATCACAGCCTGATAAAGCCTCCTCTAAACTCTCTAAACACAGTTCAAAAAGGATGGATGCTCACCAAGCTTGTGCTGGAAACAAACTTTAGCCAGGAGGATCAAGATGAAGGGAAGTCCCTTCTGCAGCCAACCAATCACAGCTTTTAGCTCAGAAAGAGCTGGGGCTGGAGTTCCAGCCTGTTCCTCAGTGCCCTCCTCAGCGTGCCCGTGCCGGTCCCCCCCTGCCATGTGCAGCAGAGAGGAGCCCCGGTGGTGGCCATGGTGGAAGTGATGGGACGGCTGCCGGTGGTGAAACGGGGCTCCCTCAGCTCGGCTGGCCCCCTCCTCCCTCGGGGCTGGCATCTGGATGAACACTTCCCCACCTCCGGCTGAAGAGCCCAGCACCAGCCCGGACTGGAAGGGCGTGGCTGTGATGGTGCCCGAGGGGATCCCGGCCAGCCCCGAGAACAGCTGCTGTGGAGAGGAGGCTTCAGCCTTCAGGCTTTCAAAAACTCCACTTTCATCCACGCTGGTTTCAGAACTGACCGTCTGGCTCCGGTTTCTGCAGTGGGCAGAGATTAAAGCGTTTAAATAAAAATGAGTACACAGAACTTCGTGGTGTTTTAGCCCAACCCTGACTGCAGTGATTCCAGAGTTCCTCACACACTATCAGAACAAGAAGGTCTCCAGATGACAGATGCTTTTCTCTCTACCCGCTGTCGGGAAGTTACAGCTGCAGAACTAGAGGCCAGTAACCAGACTCCTCAGATGAGATCAGAGAACCTCTGCAGACCTGACCAAAATGCATCAGTTCCTTCACCCAAGGAATGAAGCTCCCAAACCCTGTTTACTTTTGGAGAAAACAAAGAAGTAATACACCCAATACCAAATCCAATATCTTCTATAATGATTTGAGTACTTAAAGAAAAACATACAAAGCCCCATGGAACTTGCCACAACACCACCAAGTCAAGCCATACTATAAACAAACAAATTAACCAAGCTAATTCAAAGCAATGAGTTACCCCCAAAATCTTCTGTCTTTATTTAGGGACAATCACTACCTGCCCACTGATGAACTGCATCAGCAAGAGACAGAATCATCAGGGGAAGAGAAGTGTTGAGAGCTGCCTATGTGTCCTTCACAAAAGTGAAGGATGTGCTCACGGGTCCTGACAAATTCTTTTATTTTGATATTTTTTGCAAATTGGACATGGATGTACCCAAATTACTGGGCACTGGACAGAACTGGTTCTGGCACTGATTCTGTCCTGAGTGTGTTGGAATACACCCAGATTACAAAAAGAAAGTACAAATATCTTCATCCTAACAGCAAAAGACAACAGCTTTTCTTCACTAGAAGTCAATACAAGGAAAGTTTAGATGAGAGGGAACAATGCAGGCAAGGAGTAGAATAATCACCAGGCAGTAAATGCCTGACAGACAGCAAATACTTCTCTAACTTGAAGAAGGAGAGCAAACAATAAATAAACCTCAGCAAGAGGCAAAGCCCACAAATAAGGCATGTTGCAGAGCTTTGGTCCCTCTTGATTTTAATCCTGGGAGATCTCTTAACTTTAGGAATAGTGGTCACAAGGCCCTCAACCCTCTCTCCCCCATGGGTTGAAAAGCCTCCCCAGGCACTTACAGGGCACAAAGCACTGCTTTTCACCTCCCTCTGGGGACAGATTCAAACCTCTCCAGGCAAACCTTCCCACTAAGTAAACTCCTAATAAGGCTTTTTAGAGCTGCACCCCATTCCCACCATCTCTCTGCAGGCTTCAGCAAGGAATCAAGTCAACAAGACATTGCACACCTCTTTCTGGTCCAAAATATTCATCAGCCAGGTCTTCAAATTCACACCTAACACTACAATTCAGGGGTGTATACACAACTCACATCTGGGAATGTAACAAACAGACTGGGTGGAACACAGTGTTACAAATAAAGACACAACTATTGTTTGGAATAATATTACCAGGATACATGACTGTGCTTTCAGCAGGAAGGAATTAATCTGGGACATATTTAAAAACAAACAAGGTTTGTTTGTTGAAATTGTGAGGCTGCTGAAGTTAACAAAAGTGAAGACCAGCGGCAACAGCATTTCCTTCTACAGTTAGAAAAACTTCAGCCTCTGTTCCTGACAATATGGATTTACCCTGTTGAAAATCAGAAGCACCATGCAGAAAAAAACTGAAAATGGCTTTTTTCCCCTCTGAAATTAAGAATGGTACCATGCTAGCAATGGCCATGACATAAGGCCTCAACTCTAACTGCAAAACCACTATAGAAAATAAAATATTTGCTAATGATCTTTCACCTACAATCTCAGCTCAAACAGAGCAATGAAATTCCTTAGTTCCATCTTTATCTTGGAGTAATTAGATTAGTTTCTTCTTTAGGGAGAAAAAAAAAAAAAGTCATGCTCCAGCTCTGGGAAAGCACCAGGGAATATTTAGTACCAGAACAAACACAGCAGCAAGGCTCCCTTGCTGCTGTCATAATTACAGAAACAAATTAGAGGTATTCTACTTCTAAATACTCACATACGTGAAGATAGATATAGACTCTGGGAAGATGTAGAGGGTCACCCAAACTCTTTATAAAACACTAAATCAGAGTAGTTGGGAGCTTCAGACCAGCAGACTTTTTAAACACCTTAATAAGAGAAGTGTAAATCGTTCTTGTTCACACAGGTCCATCCCTGCACACCGATGGCGCTCAGGTTCCCCACAGGGCTGTGCCATGAATCCCTCCTCCAGAGCTCCAAGCATCCTGCCCATGCTAAGCCAGCTGTCTCCCAGTTGTGCCATACTGGATCATCATCCTGAAACACTGTGGTTGGCAGCAATCAATAACTTATAGGAAGGAGAAAAGTAAAGCGGGCTCTAGAATCCCCAAACTTGAGCAGAAAGCCTGGCCACACCACATGCACAGGAATTTGACGTCTTTCTCAATTTTGAGCTTTCATCTTCTAAAACACCCCCTACACTTAAATCAGAACACTCCTCTCAGGAGAGAAAAATGGAGGAAAGAAGAAGGGGAAGGATTTACCTTTCAGGAGGCACGTTGTCAGTGTTGCTGCTGTGCCGCCTCTGCATTTTCCTCAAAACCTTAAAACACAACACGCTCAACATGAACCCTGTGGCTCAGCAAATCCCAGTGTGGCTACTGGCACAGACCCTGGGGGCAGAGGGCTGTGCGACCCACTCAGCTGGGGACATGGCTGGCAGGAATCATTTGCTTCTGTGACAGAGCACCTCGAGCTCCCATTTGTTTCTCAGTACACTCGCAAAGAGACAACTTTGAACGGGAAATGGGAGCACATGGGTCTCCAGGCTGGGCAGGAATTAGTCAGGTCCCCTTCTGCAGGACGTGGCAGTCACCAGGAGTGTACAGCTGTGGGATGGCATGTCCTGGCAAAGAACACGGGGACATCTAACAGTGGCTCTCGCTGTGACACGACTCAACGCCCTCGTGGGAAATGAAATCCCGTCTTCTACTTCTGCAGAAACTTGCTTTGCAAAGCAAAACTGAGAGGGAGGAAGAAAAAGAAAATGTGTAAAAGAAAATGTATTTTTATGAAAAAAATACAATTAGGTCACGACAATATTCTTTTAAACAGGCAACTTATTCATTTTAATCTACAGAAATGCCATCTGCAAACTCTAGACAATGGCTCCAGACAACAATAGCTACTTAATAAAATGTAAAGACTAAAATCTAAATACTCTTGAATATAAAAAGTTATAACATTATTTATAACATTCCATACCGCATGATAATATATAGACAAATGTGTAGCCCTATACCTGTACTGTGTAAAGGCACAATGGCTCTGGGAAGGTTTGCCAGCTGTCTGAAAGCACAGTACCTGAACAACAGCTTTATCCAGAGGTGAAAGGTGCCAGCCACACTGGGAGAGACGGAATCCCAAGAGTGTGCAGACATTGACAGTTGGAGTGCTTCAGACAGTCCAAGACAGTCCAAATTTCAAACTCATCACAGGTCCTTCAAGCCAATGACTGTCAAGCACCTGGCCCCCAGTGCTCACACAGGCCCACCTGGAAGAAGCACATGCAGAGAGTCATTTTCAGCACAGCACAAAGAGTTTTACCCCTCCATCTCCCTGGGAAAGGCAGAGAGGTGCAGGAACCCTTGGTGCTTCAAGCCCTGCCCATGTGCATGATCCAACAAAGCTGTTTCCCTCTCAGATTGGCACCTGCATCCCCGGGAGTACTCCCAGAGTTGTACTCTGCCTTCGTTGTGCCTATACATATATTCATAAGTGTATTTATATACACATGCACATATATCATAATATATATTTTTATATATACATCTATATATACACATATGTTCATATATATGTGTACACATATATATTCACATATCTATGTACACATAGATGTATAGGTATAGGTATACATCTATTAATGTATACCTACATACACATCTATTAACACAGTCCTATACATATACACATATATACACACACATATATATATAGGTATACATATATGTATATACATATACCCACACACACGAATCTATTAATATGGTTCCATACATGTAAATACATATATACGTCTCTATATATGCATACACACATATACATACATGATATACCTATACAGATAGCTATACATAGGTATACACACATATATATCTATAAATACAATTCTATACATACACACACATACATATATGTACACACACACACAGACATAAGCGAGGCCTTTTCTTCCGAGTAGGTGGGGAAAGGAGATCCCACGGTTGGGATCCGTGGCGCAGGGCCCTAGCGGGGCGGGAGCTAGCCCAGCCCAGCCCAGCCCAGCCCAGCTCAGCCCAGCTCAGCCCAGCCCAGCTCAGCTCAGCTCAGCTCAGCCCAGCCCAGCCCAGCCCAGCCCAGCCCAGCCCAGCTCAGCTCAGCTCAGCTCAGCCCAGCCCAGCCCAGCTCAGCTCAGCTCAGCCCAGCCCAGCCCAGCCCAGCCCAGCTCTGCCCTGCCCAGCCCAACCCGGCTCAGCCCGGCCCGGGCCCGGCGGTCCCCCCGTGCCCACCGGCTCGGCCCCGCTTGCGGCGCCGGTCCCGCCCCCGCCCTCCCGGCGCACGCCCGGCCGCGGCTTCCGCCTCCCCCGCCCGCCCGGCGGAAGCGCTCGGGCCGCGCTGGGGCCGCGGCAGCGCCCGGGGCTCTGCGCTCCTCGCTGCCGGCTCGCCGGTGATGCCGGTCCCGGGCCGGCGCTGTCCCCGCCGGTGCTGCCCCTCGTCGCGGCGGGCTGAGCCCCCGGACCTGCCATGGTGCCCTGCGGGGCCGTGCTCTGGCGGCGGCTGCTAAGGAAGCGGTGGGTCCTCGGCGTCGTCTTTGGGCTCTCGCTCGTTTACTTCATCACCAGCACCTTCAAGCAGGTCAGTGCCCGCCCCATCTCCGTCCCCATCCCCGGCCCCGGCTCCGGCCCCGGCCCCGGCCCCGGCCCCGGCCCCGGCCCCGGCCCCGGCCCCGGCCCTGACACGCCGCGGGGAGGATTAAAACATCCCTTATCCCAGGCTGACTTTTGTTCTTCAGGTGTTGTCATCGAACTCCTGGATTATGCGGCCGTAAGAATGACGTTATAAATCTGTAATAGATGCAAGAGTTTAAAATAGGAATGCCTGATACTGTGTTTGACAGCAATAGTTGTTTGAACCAAAACTGGAAAAAGAAAATCTCCAATGGGTTTGGTAGTTGTTGTATCTCTTGCAGTGGTAATTCCACTGGCAAAGGGCTCAGGAAAGAGAAATATGTGCAGTTGTTATTTAATATAACATATACTACTTTTGTGGTTGTAGTAACTGAGTTCAGCTGCGTTAGCTGATCCTCGGTGAGCTTGAATACCCTCACGTTACTGGACTGCGTATCTTCCTGTTGTGTATACTACCAAGTAGTAAGTTGTTTACACCATCAAAGCTGGAGTTTCCTGTGCTGTGGAGTTTACAAGTACTAGGCATCTTTAATCCTGGGAAAGCACGTGGCTTGAAGTGGCAGAAGGAACTTGTCTGTTTGGTTGCATTCCTGTTTTTCCTTGCAGGAAGAAAGGATGGTGAGAGACCGGAATCTCCTCCAAGTGCAGGAGCATGAGCAGCCGATCATGTGGAAGGTGAAGTTCAGTTCGGGAAACAGCAGTCAGCTGAGTAACCAGTGCAGGAACTCTGTGCAGGGGAAGCTCCTCATTACAGATGAACTGGGTATAGTTGATACTAAGAATTTATTCTAGATATGGCAGTGCTGAACGCTGCTTTGCCTGTCTGACTGCTGATGGCACTTTCCTGTAACAACTCCTCGTTATTAAGGCATTTTTACTCGGCCTTTGGCCTTGTCTCCTCTGGCTGGGTGAATTTCACTGTGGCTGCAGATGTCGATGCTTTGGTTCTGTGCACACCAGACTTGGGTCCAGCAGGCTCAGCTCAGGCCCGGGGCTGTGTGAGAGTGACTGTGACCTCACTAAAGTCAAAGAATTCCAGTTACCTTTGCACAGAACTCAAACGTTGACTCCTGCTCAATTTACTGTAGGTGCTTGCAGAGCTATTTGTGTCTCCCTGCAGTGTGCTCCTACTGTCAGCAGGGTTAGGGAGAGTAATTGAGGAAACCTTATTGGCCTTGTATGGAGGCAGCTCAGGACTGGTGTAATTAGTGCTCTGTCACAGTTAACAAGCTCATCTGACCCTTGTAAACCCAAGGTTATTAACTACTTGTTCTAAGTGGTAGAAGTTAAAGACTCTTTGGTGTCATGCACCTGTGCTTGTTGCTTAGACCCTGGATCTTTACTGACCACAAATCAAGGCTGTAGAAAACCCACCACATCTTTTGTGATTTGCATCAGTGTTACGTTTGGCACTGCCTGACTCAGGCTTAGTGCCAGTTCATAAGATCTCTCACAGTCTAACACTGTAGTAGTACAGTTTCCATGAGAATATACACCATATTTCTACACCATTAAGGATTCCACTCAGCAATGAATATTGCAGCTATCCTGCATGGCTAAATCTAAGTCTCTTCATGGTGAACTGTAAGAGAATTATCCAGACACAGACCCATTGAAAAAATGTGTGTCATTTTTTTTTCCAATACAATCAGTGCCAATCCCCTTCCCCTTTCACAACAAGGAACTATGCCCAAAGAAAGTCAGAACTTAAATATTCTGCATTTAAATAGTCATACTGTATATACAGCACATATTAGAGTAGGATATAATAATTGTGCAGATAACACCCTGCTGTTGGAAGCGCCACTCTCCATTTCAAAGAGTGGCTACTTAGGACTGAGAGGGATCATAATCTACTAAATGATAAACAAACCTGTTCTTAAGTAATGTGATTCTTACTACAGATTTTTGTAGAACATATGGAGGAGCGTGCATTGACAGTTGTTACTCCTGTTGCTGTTTTCCAGGCTACATCTGTGAGAGGAAGGACCTGCTGGTGAATGGCTGCTGCAATGTGAATGTGCCCAGCACGAAGTTGTACAGCTGTGACAGCTGCCTGCCCAATGGCTGCTGCAGCGTCTACGAGTACTGCGTGTCCTGCTGCCTGCAGCCCAGCAAGGTACATGGGCATTCTCCTGCTTTCCAGGTGTTCTCAGCTGCTCGGGTTCCTCTGTGGCTAAACGTGCTTCTTTGTGAGGAGCTTTTTCCTTAGACAGACAGTTCCTTTTCTTGGAAGGATGAGGAAAGCCTCCAAGGACCATATGCCAAGCTACAAATAAAGCTTTAACAAAATTCATCCTTCCCACCTTTGGGAGGAAATGCTGGGAGCCTTGCAAAGTGTTTCAGCTTCAGGGGAATTGCATTTGCTGAAGGGAAATGATTGCAGAAGAGTTACTCCAGCCAGTATTGGTTCTGTAACTGGCACTTCCCCGTATTCTGTGAGCATCTCTTAGATTCTTTTCCTACTGCTGGGGTTCTGAGGCATTAGCCTTTCAGTGCTTGCTAGAAATGCTGAGTGGAGTTGCTTACTATTCCTCTGATACCTGAGCTGTGTAGGTTAGGATGGGCTTTGATTACTCCTTGCTGAAGTAGAGCATTTCTGGTTTTTGCCTCCTGTTTGCTGACCACTTTAGCAACATCTCCTGGAGCGGTTCTTGAACCGGGCAGCGATTGCTTTCCAAAACCTCTTCATGGCAGTGGAAGATCACTTTGAGCTGTGTCTGGCCAAATGTAGGACTTCGTCACAGGTAAGGAACAAGCACGTGTCCAGGGCCCAAAAAAGTGCCCTTGGAAAATGGGGCTCAATCCTGTGAATGGCTGGTGTGTCATGTTTGTATGTACACGGGCATTTTCCTAAAAGTTGAAGCTATGGCTGAGAGCCGGTCTGAAGGCAAAGCACATAATTAGAGCAGGATGAGTTGCACATTCTCTTTTGAAAAGAGGGGCTTAACCACAAAGAGACTGAGTTCAATGACCAGTGAAGATCTCGGATGAGTTCTGGGGAAGATCTCATTAATATGAAAACAGTGAGAGCTGTTCCCAGTAGCCTCAGAATGCTATTTTATGGTACAGTTGGAGACTTTACCATATCCTGACAATCATCTGCGTAGCAAGTTGAAAACTATGTTGTAATTTTTTTGCTTATTAAGAACAGAGGTGAACTTCTGTTACCCATGTGATTTTATTAGAAGTTTTTGGTCTAAGTAAGCATTGGCCCTTTTAGAAAGTGCTGTTGGCAATGTCCTGCAGCTTCAGTATTTCATGTAGCGATAGGAGTGGACTGCAAACAAAGGATAGAGTTCCAAATGTCTCCAAAGTTACTGGGATTTTTTTACCCATAAAATCTGAACTCTACCTTTTATCAAGAAAAATGCACACATCTCAAGTAGCAACTTTACTGTGCTCTGCTTGCTTAGAACATTTGATGATACTGCCTAAACATATCTAATTTTTTTTTTTTATTATTGAATCTGTTCCCACCTACTTGGGTATTCTCCTCAAAAGGAGGTTCTGGTTAACATTGCTCTTTTATGGTTAACTGGCTCTTCTATGCTGCCAATGCAGAGTTCTTTGACTCCAAAGATACTCTGATGTGTAGAAGAATTGGGGACTTTTTTTGCATATGCATAAATGCTGTGGGTTTTGTCGTTTGGTGAAGGGATGCCTTGTTTCAATGTGTGTGTATTGTTAAAGCTTCTCCTCCTCTTCCTGGCAGAGTGTGCAGCATGAGAACACCTACAGAGACCCGATTGCCAAATACTGCTATGGCGAGTATCCCCCAGAGCTCCTGCCTGTTTGAGAGCTGCAGGATCTGAGCAACAAAAGGAAGGAGCTGGAGACTTGAATCTGGAAGAACAAGACAACAGCTGTTGCTTTACCAAAGCCTCAGTGTAAAAAGCTTGTCTTGTCTTGTCTGTGGGGGCAAACCCAGAGGTGAACAGAGGAAGTAAGGAACTTAAGTTCTTCGGGACTGAATCTTGCTTTCTTCAATTTATTATGCACCTGCTTCAGAGTGCTAGTACTGTGCTACAGTGCCAGTGCATTCTTTGAATACTTCCTCTAAATTTCAGGAATCACAGAGCCGATCTAGGCTATAGAACATCATGGGAAAAATATCTAATGTCTTTGCAGCTGTAGATGGAGGTTCAGTTGTGTCTCTGCATTCCAGAGACTTTCCAGAGTGACAGTAGTAACGGGAGGATTTTTCCTTTTAGAGAGCAAAGCATGCCCACTATGCTTCTCTCTTTGGAGCCCTTCTTGATGTGCATGGTGTACACTACATATGTAATTATGAATTATTTATTCATTTTATAGGGGTCACTGGCTGACAGTATTTATGCTTTGCATAGCTAGTTGTGGATGCCTTTCAGTCCCTGCTTTGCTATGTCAGCTGGAAGGGATGTTTTAGATCCTGACTAAAGTTGGTAGGGGTTTTTTCCTCCTTAGTCTAAAGGAATTATATTGGGATTTGTCACTATAGTACTTATGTTGCTCTTAGGGAGTTTAAACCATTCAGAACTCCAATGGAGTTGTTCTTCTGCCAAAGTCCCATCGCACAAGAGAAGAGCAGGGATCTGCCTAGGATGGGATGTTTATTGTCTCTGAACACTTTCCTTGTTACTCTGCAACAGTTTCCTCAAAGAGGAGTCTAGTTTTGTGAGCAGCTCTTTGCTGGTCCTCTTGCTGACACGGAGCAGGGATGATTTGTTTGCTTGAACTTGTTCAGGCCTTGGTATTTCAAGTGTATTTCACTCCTGGTTGTGCAGGAGGCAAAAGGGTGGAGTTGTAGGACTTCAGTTTAATGATGTCCTTGTGCATGAGGTATTTAGAACATCAGAACATGGTGCAAACCCTCCTTTGAGGACAGCTGTGTTGCATGAGCTCGGCTGAAGTCATGATGCTTTTGATTTGCTATTGGACATACTTGACATACTCTGGAATTGTGGCCTGATCAGAATGACAACAGCCTTGGTTCTCCACAGTTGCTCCTAGCTCTCTAAAGTTGCAATTTCAACTCTGTCCTTCTAAAGGCCACACAACACAGAAAAGGTGGGTAGAGAACCTGTAAATGCTGACTAAATTTCTGCTCCCCCTGCAAAGTCCAAGTGCTAGACTAAACTGAGCTGTTCCTCTCTATATGCAGAGCCTCATTTCTCTTGTTTTTATCCCATTCATCTCCCCCATAATTTTGACTTTGCATCTGCTTGCTTAAACTGCATAAAGTAAAAATGAAATAAAAGCGTAGAAGTCTACAGAGGTGTTGAAGATAAAAACCACGAAAAACAAACAGTGGTGGAGTATCCTGCTGCAGATCTGTAGAATGCTATTGCAATTGCATATGATATAAAGACTACAATGCATATGGTACTACGTATGGTAGTACAAGAAGTAGTACCAGCCATCTGATAAAATCCACTTGCATTGCTTTTGTTGTTCTTTCCTAGAAGTCATCAAGTGAAATAATGGCTCCATCAGCAGATTGTCTTGGAAATCTTGTTTTTCCAAGAGCTTGAGAGCTTTAGCATTAGCAATTTATCCAACTGAAAACTGTCTCCCCTTTGCTGCCATCCTATGGCAACTTGCTGCAGCAGACATGGTACAGTGTGAGGATGCAGTGTGAAATGCTGTCTTCAGAGGGTAGCAGAGGTTGCTTCTCTTTTCAGTGTTAAACAGATTCTTCACCCCTTTCCAGCACTTCGTAATCATTTTCCCTAGGGAAGGCCATCAGCTTGGTCTATCATATCATATCATTCCTGCTGAGACATATTCCAGCACTTCATGTGTTTGCACCATGGCTGATGAGGTCAAGATGCTGATGGCTTGCTCTTGCTTTCTTTTCCAACTTGATAATAATTCCTTAGCAGGTGATACCACTGCGTGAAGCAGTAATTGTAAGGAATCATAAGAAACATTGTAATTTGGACAACTTTGTGGGAATTCCTGTCCCTTTTCTCTCCTAGAAAAACAGGATGTGATCAGAAGTGCATTGTGACCATTGTCCATCCAATGGGACAGAAACTGCATCCTCCCTCCTTGGTAGTTGAGCTGTTCAGCTGTGTCTGTACTACGTATTAAATCATTAAAAATTTGTGTTCCAAAATACTGCCTGTTCTCATGTCTTTCTTTGAGCTACAAAGCAACTGTACCAAAATGTAAGTTTGAAGAATGCAGTGGAGCAGAGAAGGACTTGAATATGTGTAAAAAAGGCAAGCAAGTAGAGGCAAACAGGAAATCGATTTCATTTTAATCTAAGACAAGAGCATGCTTCTATCAATGATTAACAGAAAGGTCAGGCCCTTTGCAAAAGTGGATTGAGCAGGGGAAGGAATGCAAATGATTGCTTCATGTTGGGAAGATAAGATGAGAAATGTCAAAATCTTGGCTTCCTGATAATACTTCCATGTGGTTTAAGTGATGTCCATCCCTCTTGCAAGAAGTGTGGTGATTCTGTGGGTGTCTGACATCTCCTTTTTATTTGTCAGCTGAGAGACTGGGCTGGTTGATGCGTGTTTGGCAGCAGATTTAATGACAGCATCTGATGGAGCAAGTAGCTCTGCTTATCTGCACTGAGGTCAGCGCTGGGGATAATTGGATGGGTTCTGTACTCCCTGATTTCTGTAGTTTGCAAGAATATTAATGCTAGTGAA
This sequence comes from Corvus moneduloides, assembly GCF_009650955.1. Lineage (NCBI taxonomy): Eukaryota > Metazoa > Chordata > Aves > Passeriformes > Corvidae > Corvus > Corvus moneduloides. The sequence goes on from NC_045493.1 coordinate 2,270,596, forward strand.
AAATGGTATCAGTTGACATTCTCTACTGCTTCTCGAGGATGGCACATGGAGAACTGGATAAAAATCCTTCCTGTCGGGCTGGAGTGCTGAAATGGCAAATGCAGACCTCTGACTTGAGGCCACCACTGAACAGTTGATGAGTTGGGATCATGTTTTCTGCATTCTCAGAATCTCTTTCATTGCAGTGGCAATTCTTTGTCTCCAGGCTCTGATTGCTTGGAGAACTTTCTAGCAAACTATACTGGAGTCAATTTCTGCATATAAAGCATTAAAGCACAGCAAATCCTAAGCATGAGTCTTTGTTTCGATATTCTTTTAAAAAGCAAATGCTTTTTTAATTTCCCTCATCATTTAGCTGGACAGACTTGAGCTGTAGGATTTGTTCTGTCTTGTGCTAGTCACTTAAGTGCAAACACAGTTGATCCTTTTACCTAGCACCATAATGCGATATTTGTTCTTCAATTCAATTCTAGTCAAGGAGAGGTGGGGGAGGAGTTGAAAAGGAATTTTCTAACTCAGCAAGTTCCACAAAAGATGGAATTCAGCAAATTATCAGTGCTTTAATAACAGCCCTCTGCATTTCTTTACAACCCGAGGCAAACAACTAACTCTATGCAGAGGGGGGAAATGCCAACTTCAAAACCTGCAGGGAATGATGGGAAAGTACTTAGTTCTTCATTTTTGATGCGTGTCTAATTAAACAGACAGCTCTATCTAATATTTTTGGTCAATTAAGGTCTGACTTGTAGCAACATGCACATTGTCTACATGATGTTTTCCATTTTGAGGCAGTTGTACGGCCACAGATTTTTCTTAGAAATCATGGGTTAGGTAGATTAGAAGTGAATGTCTTAAGCAAGAATTCTCACGATGCCTTCAGATTGAAGCACGTTTGTTGCTGTGGTCTGCTGTTTCAGCTATGGTAAAATAACATAAAACTTCAGAGTAGAGAAAATGAAGAAATTCATTCTGGCTGATGTCTTGCCTCATAGAAGCTTTTCTATTATGTGTTTCAATTAAGGAGATAGAAGACCACAAGCTATAGTTGCAAATGGAATGAGAGGCAAGTGTTAGGTTTTCCATGAATGAGATGGCAATCCCTTTCTACTGGTAATAGTTGAAATGAAGACTAGCACCTGATTTCTTGCCAGTGTAATGGAAGCTTCCAAAAAAACCCAGCTCTCATCTATCCCATGTGTATTCCGTCTCTCTGCGTGCACCTACAGAATAAGGCACACTAAGAGGAATCAAGGTAAGTGGGAATCCTGTACCATGGCCAGCATTTTGTTCTTGTGCTGCCCAAAATCTGTTTCGATTTTAAACTTCTCAGAGCAAAAAGACAACATTTGTTGTTCCTACAACTTCGGATCTTGGCCTCACCTGCAGCCTTTAATGTATCAACTGATAGGAATAGTACCTGTCTTACAGAGATATGAAATATCACCTTTTGAAGAAGTGGGATAAGGTTGGCTTTAAGTCACAGGTGTGACATGTTTGTTTGTTTAAACACTGGAAAAGTAGTAGCATTATTGACATTATCATATGCAGAAAATGCATCCCTCAGCTATGTCAGATGACACTCCCTATGCTTTATACACATCTTCAAACAGAATAATGTAGATTAGCTGCAAACTACAGTTACAGACCTGCTTGGTAATAAAAGCGGTGCTGTCTGAGGAAATAAACATGTTCATACTTGGATGAGCAGGGTCCTAATTTATCTAAATCACCGATGTCTTGAAAATACACATTCAATTAAAAAATTCCAATCCTCTGTAGTAGCAAATGCATATGAAAGTATGAGTAAGCAAATGTAAAATACCTCTTCTGATCTCTTTTTTTTCTGCTCAACGACAAGCTCACCTCTAGCAGCATCTCAGCCGGTGTAGCAGCCAGGAGCTGCCAGCAGAGGTTACCACAGCCTTTGGATAAAGGCTGGTCCCCGTCCATGGAGCTGGGCTGGCACATGGCCCCTGGAGCTGGATTCCCTTCAGCAAAAGGCAGGCGAACGTACGACTACAGGACACGAGTCATTACATTGCTGCAGGAAAAAGCATGGAGCGTGTGTCTGGAATTCCTCCTGCACCTTTGGTTTGGCTACCAAAAACAACCTACAAAATAAACTTATTTGTGAGGACTGCCTGGGTTTTAAACCTCTTGGATGATCTTGGGTGCTAATGTGGGAAAAGAGACATGACAGTGGGGTAGTCTCATTGATAACTGAGTAGTAGTAGTAGTAATAATAATAATAATAATAATAGTAATAATAATAAAAAACTCGGCCCGAGTGAGGCCACATCTGGAGTATTGTGTTCTAGTCTGGTCTCCACAGTTCAAGACAAGGAGCTACTAGAGAGGGTCCAGAGGAGGCTGCAAAGGTGGAGAGGGGTCTGGAGCATCTCCCTTATAAGGAGACACTGAGGGATCTGGGCCTGTTTAGTCTACAGAAGACTGAGAGGGGATCTCATTAATGCATATAAATGTCTCCGAGGGATGTTAGAGGATGGTGCCAGACTCTTTTCAGTGGCATCTGGTGACAGGAAAAGGGGCAATGGCCATAAACTAAAACACAAGCGGTTCTACCTCAACACGAGGAAGGATTTCTTTCCATGGAAGGTGGCAGAGCACTGGAACAGCTGCCCAGGGAAGGTCTGGAGTCTGCCTCTCTGGAGACATTCCAAACCCACCTGGACACCTGCCTGCGTCACCTGCTCTAGGTGACCCTGCCTGGGCAGAGTGGTTGGACTAGGTGATCTCCCAACCTGTTACTCAGTGATTCTGTGAACAACAACAAAAATAGTAGTAATAATTATTATAGTACCCCTGACCCTCACAATAGAGGTAGGAATTGGGTAGATTTGCCCAGCAACTGCAGTCTGGGCTGCGATGGTGGCTCTCCTCGCACCTGATGGGGCACTGTGGTGCTCCCTGAGGGTGCCGGGGACTTCCCATCTTTTTTCCCCTCACACACTCCTGGCCCTGTTTCCCGCTTTTTTCCCCTTACGCCCTCCAGTCCCATTTCCCGCCTTTTTTCCCCTCAGTCATCCATGGGCCCCATTTGCCGCTTTTTTTTCTCCTCATGCACTTCCAGCTCCCGTTTGCCATTTTTCTCCCCCTTGTGCATCCCTGGGTCCATTTCCTGCCTTTTTCCCCTTGTGCACCCCCAGTCCTGTTTCCCACCTTTTTTACCCCTCACACACCCCTAGCTCCCATTTCCTGCCTTTTTTCCCCTCAGACACCCATGGGCCCCATTTGCCGCTTTTTTTTCCCCTCACGCATTCCTGGGTCCGTTTCCCGCCTTTTTCCCCTCACGCATCCCCAGGTCTGTTTCCCGCCTTTTTCCTCTCTTGCACCCACAGCCCCCATGACCTGTCTGGCGTGGGGCTGCGGTGATGAACCCGTCGTGGGACGAGGCTGTCAGACAGGACGGGGTGTGTCACCCTCGGAGCGGTGTCCTGTGGCTCGCGGAGCTCCATGACCATGTCCGGACCCCAGCCAGGGGCTGGAGCGGCCCATGGCCCACCAGGGAGTGCCGAGGTGAGTCTGAGGGAGGCGGCAGCCATGCCCCGCTGAGATGCTGCCTTGTCCCTGTTCCAGCTGTAGCTTTGCTTACACTTCCCCTCACTGCCTGCAGTCCAACAAGCCCTCTGGGTTCATGTTTGGTTAAAAGGCCGTATTTTAACATGTATTTAAATGTTAACCTCCGTGTGGGGCTCAGAACTGGCACTGCCCTGTGCGACGGGCTCAGCCCCTCAGCCTGACTTCTCTTTTCCCAGCCCCTCATGGATGTGAATTTGCTTTGAAATCTCCTGCCACCCCTAAAGCTGCTTTCATTTTTCTCCTCTCAGCTCACTGGATGCTTTAGTTTCTCTTTTTCTTTTCTCCTTTCATCAGGCCCCTCTGTCTGTTCTCCCTTCCCCTGCTTTGCCTTTGCTCTGTCTCAGCTGTAGTTACTGAAGGCTGAAACAGGAGAATGGGAATTCTTCCTCCTAGAGATAATGTTGCTTTTTTAAGAAAAGCACTCCTCCTTGCTTTTGATAAAAGAGGGAGTGTCTCCTTTTTTCCCCCCTCCTCAATTTCTCTTCACCCCTATATGAATCTGGTGCTACCTGTGGCTTTCCATTGTCTCAGTCCAGCTTCACTTTGTGTATTTATGCAAAATTTCATACTGTCATGGTTGCAGTCTGTGTTAAAGGCACACCCATCCAAAGTCTCAGGAGAGAAAACTTGTGTTTCTCCACACCTGTGCCATCTGCTGGGCTGGGAATCAGAGTATGAATTTTCCCATTTATGTTGCATTTGCCCCTAAAAATTCAGCTCTTGGACCTGGATCCCACTGAGCAAAAGCATCTCAAATATATGGATTTTTCTTTGAAAAGCATACATTTACTTTTTCAGCCACAGGAGTTCTAAATCTACTTGAAAGTTACTGAAAACCCCTATGTTGCTAAAGAAAGCATTTGTCCTCATTCCAATACCCCAGCCTGCTGCTAGCAGCAGATGAGGCTTGCTTGCAGGAGATAAATGATTTATGGAAAGGTGTGCATGCTATCTGATCTGAATCTTTACTGTGATAAGTTTATATTTAGAACTTTTTATAATACCAAAATAGCACCAGCATCAGTTAAGCTTTTTTTCTTTAGTAGGTACTTAAAATTTTGTTGTTATCTCTAAATGAGCCCAGGTAATTTGTGCTCATGACCCTTCATCCTGATGCATGGAAACCCAGCCCTAAGCTGAAAAGTAATTATTTCTTTTATATATATATATATATATACACACACAGTGTTCTCCTGCTTTGCTTAATGATGTCTGGGAGGACTAGTTCTCAGTGCTCAACAGGCTTTTTTCCTGTCCTGCTATTTTTAAAATTCAGGCTGGGTTCTCCCTGTATCTTGTATATCCCTGTTTTTGAAAGCTTGGCAGTTGGAAGTGAAATGATTTACTGGTGATGCATGAACTCAAACAGCAATGTCAAACGTCGAGAGTTCTAACATTAAGGATTCAGCAATTGCGTGCCAGGTCCACTCCTAAAACCATCTTAAATTTAAAAATAAGTGGGAATGTGCTTGTTTGTCATCTGAAGATGGACCAATGAAGTTTCAAAATTCTGAGTTCCTCTTTACAATTGTAGAGGTTGAGTTTTTCTTTCTTGTGTAAAAACTACATAACTATCTTACTCCAGCAGCTACAACAAAAAAAGCCACGGATGGTCTCAGACCCATGAAAACATTGTGGGAGTTGGCGACTGACAGCGACTGCAAGACGAGTGAAATAAAAACCAAATTTCAACCTATAGCGTCTTAGTTGTTTCTGATTATGAAATGGAAATGCCTTCAGGTTTGAGGGTGTTTTTGGTACACAAGTAATACTCAGCTACAGGGGATGTATTAAGAAGCTGCAATTTTTATAAAGTCAGTTTTTCAGATCCCAAGTCCTGCAACTTAAAAAGGGTGCAGTTGGGGGTGGATGGAATTCCTTTGGAGTTTATTAAGCGCTGTAAGCTGGGTAAAGACTGAGAGCTTTGGACCTCATCAGGATTCTCCCTGGCTTCCTGCCAGCTGGCTTGCAGGTGAGTTCCATGTAAAGAGCTGATATATTCTGTCCTCAAACCCAGAGTTTGCTGCTGAAATGCTGCAAGGGACCAGGCTGCTAAAACAAATTAAGCTATCTATTTGTGAACATTTTGTGATGTTACACTGTATGCACTTGTCACAGTGCTGCCACATCAAGGTTAGAGCGAGAAGGTGACTAGCTGGCAGTCACTTAATCAAAGGGAGCTGTTGATGTCTCAGGTAGCCCAGGCAGGGTGAGGCTTGCATGCTCCGTTGCTTTTAACAGCCAGATAATGAATATGCTTTCCAGAATTCGTGTTTCTCATAGGGGAAGCAGCAGCTGCCTGTGATCTGTGTCGCTGTCAAAGGAAAGTGAGATGTAGTTAATTCAGGACTACACAACAAAGACATATTGATCAGGGCTCTTCTGGCTCTGGTTGGATTTCTGCAACAACAATTACTAGGACAATGCAGCAAGCCGGGATGGCAAACCCAAATATGCTTTGTCTTACCCCAAAAAGCATGAGTTACTACCACCAAGATTTGCTGCTGGGCATCAGCAGGTTCAGAGCAATTCTGCTCCAGAGGGTCAGTAAGACACCGAAATCAAGTGAAAAGGGCACGTCTTGTTCACGTCATTACAAATGCACCTCATTTGTAGCTACAAGTTAAATCCGTGGGTTCGGTACAAACAGCTTGCAGTGCGTAAGTTCCACATGATTTTAAAAAAAGCAGCCCTGTGTTTATGGTATCTGGATAAACTCGTACAGAGCTGCTTACAGAGGTACTGAATGTTGCAAGAATTACATAGAGTGAATGTATACATTATGTTTCCTCTGTTCCAGCTCTACTTGTAGTACTTGGATGTGGATGATTATGTGCTATATATTTACTAGAGTATTGCAGTGTATTTTTTTATTGCAAAGCTAAAAATCCTCGTGTACTGGTTTTGTAATAAAAAATGTAATTACTATTTTTATTTCTGCAGAGCTACCCAACTCATTGTCTGCCTTCCCACTTTTTCTTCCCGTTAGTTTCCCCTAATAGCTGCGTCTGCTTTTCTTTTGTTCATGTGTTGTGCCGAAGAAAAATGGGCACTAACAGGTTTGCTAATTACTATAAAAATCTTCCCAGCCTTGTTCAGTTCAGATCATTCTATTAGCTAAAGTAATGGAGTGCAGTGGCATGATGGTGCTCTCACTTTTCATTGTCTGAGGTCTTTCTGGTGCAATATATTACTGGGATTGTATTCTGGGGCTGTCACAATAGCTTTTGATTTCCCACACCTGCTGTTTTGTTTTATCTCAACATTTCCTTTTTTACTACTACTTAATTCTCCTTATCCTTCCTAAATGACTTTTAAGGGCACAGGACTGTTTGCCTCTTGCTTCCTCAGATTTTCTGGGAATCAGTAGGGCTGAGGATTGTTGTGCTCAGTCCCTTGCAGGTGGACCTGTGACCAGTGTCAGGGTGTTCACATCACTGCAGCAGCTCCTGGCAGTTTTCAGCTGTACTATTTTACCTAAAGGGATGATCTTCACCCTCACTGCAACGTTTTGCTCCTGACACCTATTTTTCCTTGCCTATCAGCATTGTCAATGTCATCTTTCTCAGCAGTATTTACAGCAGCAGACTTTTGTCTCATCACTCTGATTATATTAGCTCCAGTGATTGTACTTTCACCTCATTACTGAAATAAAGTTAACATTAATGAGAGTCATGCAGCTAAACCTCTGCTCACCTCTCCGGAAATTTATTCTAATGATGAAAAGAAGATGCATGTGGATCTATTTAAAAGCAAGCCAGCTTTTTTCCCCACCCCCACTTAGCTACCTACCAAATTCAGTGTCAAATAAGGTCTTTTGTTATTAAGAGCTGCTGATGCAAAAGAAGCCAAATACATTATACAACATTAACAAGGACAAATGGGATTGGTTGAACACTGATTTATGTACTGGTCTGCTACGGAGTTCCTTTATGACCCAAATTTCTTTGTTCCTGCTGCTTCAGGAAAGGGTTTTCTCACATCTGACTCTCACAGTAAATTAGCCATAAAGCACTTGGAGGTCCTAAGGGATGTGCTAGGAAAGTTCAAGATACTATCAAGGGTAGCAGTAATCACACTTCTAAACAAGATGAAGCATTGAGAGTTATAAAGTGTTTATAGAAGACACAGCAAGGCTTTGAGCTGAAAGCAGCAATATAATTTAGATAAGCTAAGTTCATGAGATCAATGTACATGCTGCATGTGCCAGGCAAAGGGGCTCATGAGATCTTTTACTGACCAGAATTTGGATCTATGATAAGAGCAGTACTTTTGTCATTGGTCACTGCTAGGGAAGCCATATGAGTAGAGAGAGTTTGTGTTTTCCTTTGTTCGCTTGTTAGTTAAGGTTAGAGAATAAGAATTCACTTTTTATTAAATCTTACAAGCAGCTTAGCCCTGTCTGAGGCCACTGCCTGCTCCAGCAGCACAGGTTACCTAGAAGGATAGTAATATAGACTGAAAGGAATGCAGTCTTGGAGTCAACTTAATTGTTTGATGTTTTCCTTAAATTTTATCTCTTCATGTATGAAACTAGGCTGAGCCTGGTGTGGTTGAAGAGGTCCAATATTATTCTTGCTAAACATCTACATACCTTCAGAAAAAGATAAAAGAAGGGTGTTCACTCTATACAATATTGTGAGCAAAGAAAGCTTTTTGTTCAAAAATACAAAGTTGTGTCTTATTAGAAAATACCACTGGCCTGTACAGTAAGTGTAATATTTTAAGCACTAAGTGTTCTAAAATGCTGCCTTAGGCTTTCAAGGAGAAAAGTAATTCAAGAATTACCAAAGCATGGTTGACTCAGAAAAGGGAGTGAAATAGTGCTGTACTGATAATCACGCTTTGACCTATTTTGGATTCTGGGCTGTAGAAATATTTTCTCTCTTCTGAAGGTTTGTGATTTTGACCATGGAGTTTACAAGGAAGAATATGTAGACTTGTCACCAAAAGAAAAGCTTTCTAAGAGGAAGGCTGTTTAAGTTAGCCTTTTCAAATGTCAAAATCCTAAACAAAATAGATTAAGTTGGATAAAGGTAACCCTTTACAAAGGTTGATGAAATAACATTATCGCCCTTTGGCAGCGAGAGAAATTGAAACACAGCGTTTAGGAGACATCGGTCTTGTCAGACGGTGCAGCAGGAGTGGGCTGGGGCACAGCATCTGCAACTGGTCCCTGGATCACTGTCCTGCTCTGCCCTCTGGAGATTTCTGCCTTCTCTTTCTGGGCTTGCTTCTGTTGTGCCTGAAGATAGCACTGACTCATGTCTGGAGCCACAAACTGAGTGTGTCAGGTTGAAATGTGCCTTATGAAATGATAATACGTATTATGTTAAGTTTGAGAGAGTTTAACAAGACGCTATCCTAAAGCAGTTTTTCTTACAGATGTAGATTAAATGAATAAGTAACGTGAATTAACTAATTTTCAGCTCATGTTTCGTGGTCATTCCCACCGCTCCTGCAGCATGCTTTTTCAAAAATAGTCCATCAGCTGCAGGTATTTATTTCACAATTTGTTCTTTTTCCTTTATGTGCACATCTCCTCTTCTCCCACCTGCTTCCCAGCTTGGCTTTTCCTCTTCTTGGTGCTCAGGAAATGCCAGTGTCTGGTTGAATGAGCTCTGCTATAAATCAAAGTGTCATCACTTAGCTGGTAGAAGTGATTTAATTAATGCGTCATGCCTTCCCCAGAGCCTCTCCCCACCTGACTGCTAATCAACCTTCATCAGGAGGAAAATGTGGCCCTTCTTACAGCTGTGCAGGAGAGACTGAAGGAAAGACAGTTAATTGCAGCTGCCAAGATCAGCCTTGTCACTTGTCTCTAATCTGTTGTCTGCTTCTTGAAATACTGCTGTCCTGGTCCCTTACAAGCCATGCTTAACTCCATTCATACAGAAATGATCCAGTATCATTCCAGAGATCACTTTCTGTCAGAAAACGTATTTGGCAGATGACATGTTTAAAGGCAGCCTATTGTGCATGGCAGTACTGGAGCAACTTTTACAGCCTGAGTGCTCTTTTAGCTGGAGGGAGCAGTTTATGTGTGAACATTTCTGCACTTCCAAGGTGGTGCTGTGCAGTTAGCACTGTGGATTCTGAGCCAAAAAATTGTTGTGCCAGTATGGAATTACAGGGCAGATGTTGTTAGCAAGTGGTCCCCTTTGTCAGCTGCTGAATAAATACTTGATGGTTTTATCTCAGGTAAATATGTACCAAAATGATAAGCTCTGTACAAGTCAGAGCACTTGTCTGTTTCAGTTTGGTGCCTCCACCATTCAGGGCAGGATCCGTGGTAGTGGGAATCTCAGATTCCATCTGCTGGGTAATACAGGTAGAAGAATTTAGGGAGTGTCTTTTTTGTGACTATTCGTAGTTATACAGGCAATCAAGAGAAATATGGGAAATGGCACTTGTGGGAAGCAGTCATTTTTTTCTAGTAGATGGAATAGGAAACTGAGAGTCAAGATTCCTGCTTTCCAGGCTCGACCACTCCCAGGTTGCAAAATGACCATGAGAAAGACACTTGAGTAGTTTTTATCAGGGTTTGCCCCAACTGTAATGTTTGTTGGAGGAGAACATACTGTACTTAGGATAGGACACACTCTGTTCTCCCTTCAAACACAGCCAGTGCTATGGAAGCAGATGGGCCAGGGCCACCTTTTGTGGAGGGCAACGAGGCTCATCAGTGAGATGGACAGCAGTGCACCCAGAGGTGCTTTAAGGTCCATAGGCTGTTGGGATGACAGAAGTGCAATAATGATAATTTCAGCTGTAATACTGCAGGTGCTGGGGAGTACCTCTGCTTGTGGAGCCCAAGAGGGTGTCTCAGTGTGGGTTTTGGGGTCACCTTCAAAGGGCAGCGGGAGAAGGACTTGGCCCCCACTACCTCCCAGTGTGGGCTAAAAGCTGCCACAAACTGTATAGGATGTGTGAGCCACAGTGGGTCACTTTTGATATCCCACCACACTCTGATGGTGCCCCGTGGCCCGTCTCAAGCGCACTCAGCCTTTAGTCCTTGCTGGGAGGGCCTGTCACAGCCAGCCGGACTCAGTGGCCTGGTCCTGGTCCTCGGCCTGTTGTGTGACAGACAGCACAGATGAGCCAGCGCCGAGCTCCAGGCAGTGGCACCAGTTCAGTCCCAGCTCTGTGTCCTGTGTTGCACCAGTCGGGTGCCCCGAGCTGCAGCCTCAAGGTTGGGTGCTCTCAGTCTGACCAGGGTAATTACCATTATGGCTAAGCAGCTGTTTCCTTTGTAAGTCCATCATTTTGAGGGTTCATTGCATGGACATAAAAGTCCTCTCCAGGCAGAGATTTGGCAGACAAAGCCCAGCCAGGGAGCTGTTTCATCATTTGTTGGTTTGTTTATTTTTGCATCTGCTGGGCAATTCTTTGGGTATTTTGTATACAAGGCTGCAAAAGATACAGCTGCAGTAATTTTCAGTTGCTTACCATTAGGCTCTTCATTGATCTTTATTTTTCTATTGGTCACTTAGGATTCAATTGAAGAAACAAATTTGTATTTCTATATTAAAAGAAAGAACAGCATTTCCAGACACTTCACTGATTCCCTGGTTTCATGTGTGCATTGTTTTACTCATTCCCACAAACTCTGCTGCTCTGATTGCGTATTGCTGGTTCTGTTGTTTTGTACTAGAGTAGTAGACAGTGTTCACTGCATAGCTTTGCTGCTAGTTTTATTCTTTCCCCAGCTTTTTTTTGGACAGAAGTGAAAATCCGGAACCAAGCTGCTTAAATTTCTATCTTTTTGGTGATTTAAATTGAGAAGAACTTTTAAAGTAGTGATATTACTGTACTTTCATCCCAATGCAACTTGTAATAGAGTTCATGCCTATTGAGGAATTCACGTTTAGGAAATGCTCTTGAATATAACATCTTTAAATATGATCTCTGAAGGGAACTGCATCCTCAGGCTTTCTGAAATTCCTCAATATCCCTTATTTCTACTGTTTAAACCACACCTGAGCTAATTTAAAAGCAAGATACACAGATACCCACGGCCACCAATGCCAAATAAAACTGTCTTCCCTTGTAGGATTTTGCTTGGGGCCCAAGACTGAATAAGTGGCCTTGTTGTAAGGACTGTGCAGCAGGTGAGTGAATGGAACCATGCTTTAGCAGATATTTGGAAACTAGGGAATTCTGTAGCTGGCAAGATGCTGAGCTTATAAGTGCTGTACCTGTGGTTTTTCTCCACTTTTTTTCTTCTTAAGAAGCTTTGACACCACCTGATGACTTAAATCAGACTTGTCATCTGGCCAGTTTTCATCTTGCATTGAAAAATATTGGAATGTATTCCTTCAGAGAGGGGAAAGGAGCTGTGACTGTGTTTTCATTTCACACTTGTAGTTCATTTTAGCGCTCTAAGGGTCCTGTCTGTGACTGAGCAGGTCACAGAATCAGGAGGCACACATTGCATTAGCTGTGCTGCCCTCTAAACCAGGAATGCCATCTTTTGTGAGCGTTGTGAGCTCAGGCAGTGTCATAAGGAGGGGCTGTACTCTCTGTCTGTGTGTGAGGTGCTGAGGAGGGGCAAAGTCAGTAATTCCTGTATATCGTTACCTCGCTGCCTTTGGACAGGGACGGCGTGACCTGCAGACAGTGTGCCAGGGAGAGCAGAGCCCTGTGCCCTGTCAGGCCCCTTCAGCTGGGTCTGCTCCTCCTCTGCTCACACCTCAGGAAAATTGGCTGTTGCGCAGGAGAGCAAAACTCATGTTTTCAGAACAGACCAAAATTCTGTTACTGCTCTCATGACAAATGCAGTGTTAGCCAACCCATTTCTAAAGACTTTCTAATTCATCTGGTTTAAGTAAAAATGTCTTGCCAAAGGCTTTCTATCCTTTTTCCCCCAGAAAAATTGCTTTTTGATGAAATGAAAAAGTAACTTTTGATTTAAGAGAATTTCTCGGGAGGAAAAATGGTAGCCAGATGTTTGACAGAATGACAGAATATTCTGAGTTGGAAGGGAATGGCCCATACAGGGACCAACCCCCTGTCCCTGGTGTCATTAGCACCTTGCTCCCTCTAACCAGCAGAGCTAATCTCGGGGTCACCATTTCAATGTAATTAAAAACCGAAACCTTGAAAATATTTGGCATTTTTTTCTTAAAACTCTTGTGTGATGCAAATTTTTTTAACCTAATAGAAGACAAGCATAAAAATAAGCCCCTTTCAATGAAAACAACTCAGATCAGTAGATAATGCACGAGAGGGTTGGATTGGGAGCCTGGTGAGAAAGCTACCTTTATGTGGGGAGTGGAGGAGAAGAGGACTGTCATTTCTGAAGGTATCAGAAATGCAAGGGTTTTATTCTCTTCTGTGTTCTGCCTCTCATTCTCATTTTTGTGTGTGTATTAAGTGGCTCTTGCTGAGCTTGGTGTTGAGATGTGTCATTGTGATAAATCACCTTTTACTGGAGATTATATTTTTTCTTCAAATGAAGCTGCCAGCAAGACACATTTTAACAGTTGCAAGTGACTGCAACATTTTCTGTCACCTTTTCTCTTTCTCCCTTCAAAATATTATACAATAAATTCTGACTTCATTCTGTTGAGGACTATGTTTTCCAATAGGAGGGAAAAAACAACAGAGGTAGCAATTAACAACTGTCAGCACTAGTGAAGGATCTTTATACATGCATGAAAATTGCATTTTCTCCTACCTTGCTTCTACTTGAGGAATCCCAGCCCTTGCAGTATTATCCAATGAAGTTCTCCAGGATCCCCATGGAACAAGGAATCATACAAAAGTTCAGAGTTGCCTGGGATCAAATTTCAGAGTCATGGTGTGCCTGTAAAGAATAATCATCAGGTGTGTTTTGCCAGCCATGTGAACCCATGTTGTCAAGTTTAGACATCAGATATCAAGGTCATACAGTGCCTTCAGTAAATTTACTAACTTTTAACAAATAGTTGTGCCATTTTGTCTTCCCTTCAGAACCGCAGAACTTTGTTGTTATGCTGATGTCACTCTTCTTACCCCCTAAAAATTTTGGAATGAATATAGGAAGTAGTGTATCATATTTTAGCAAGAAAAGAGTAAAATGTTTTCATTACACTAAAAATAATTTCTAGAACTTTGTTATTTTTTCAGAGCTAGCAACTGGGAGACAAGATATCTGGAAAATTGTCTTGAAAAGTCTTATCACGGTCATCAAAAGATTACATTTGTTTTGGTTTTGTCAAATTATTAATTCGTTTTGACATTTTTGAGGAAATAATTTTGGCAATCCAAGTCACAAATAATAAGTTGTACACTCTTAATGCCTTTTGGTGTGCTTGACAGTCACTTCAAGTGTTACAGTCTTATTTCTCAGGAAACAGGTGGTTGAATCGCAGCTGGAACCTTGAGGCTAATCAAAGAAACGGGAATTAGTTCTTCATAGTTATGTAAGGTAAAACATCACCTCCTTCTGAAGGTGGCTGGGTCGCTCCAGTGTAAGGGTAAGTCACTCGGTCGGAGGAGTGAATGGTGACACTGGTCAGGATACAAGCTGTCCAGTCTGACCCCAGCTGGTCCCTCTCTCTCAGGACTTCTCTGCTTGGTGCCCTGCTTTGGTTTCTTTGCTCTAAAATTTCTGAACTCACTTCCATTTTTGTTTTTTCTCCAATTGTTACTTTCAAATGAATTCCACATCATTTTGCCCTTGAAGTCCATTTATAGCAGTGGTTGTGAGTGAAAAATCTGTGGTGTGATATATTCCCATCTGAAAATCAATCCATTTCAGAGTTCTCTTATTATTTCATTCAATTCTTCCTCCTTTTTAAACTTTATATTGCTAGTGGATACTCTCTGATTTTTTGTGGGGTTTTGGTTTTTTCCGTCTTGAAACAGATCTGAGAAAACACCAACATTACAATAGGCCCCACAGAAGCTTCTTTTTTGCATGTGACCTGGCCAGATTTCTCTTCTGTTTTTCTAGCTGAATTTCTCATATTTCAAAAATTAATTTTTTTGGAAAAGGAGGGGAAAATAGGTTGAATTTTCAGAGCTAATTTCCAGGTGTTAAATGCCAAATCACAAATGCCAGACACCTTATTTTGTCAATATCCTGTGAAGGTCAGTCATATCCTACACAAATAGTGACTGTATGCCAGTGTCTTGGATAACTCCTGAGGCAGTTGTAGCAAAGATAACAGATAGGCACATTAAATAGTCCCACCACGACAAGGAGTGCAGCTTGGTCATGGACGAGAGCCCCATTCCTCTGTGGTTACTTGATAAACACTTTTAATTATCAGCATTGTCATTTGCATAATGGAATTGTACAGCTGGCCACACGCAGCGAATGGAGTTGCCACATGCTTTCCCAGTACTTGGCACAGGCAGAATTCCTGGAAGAATGCTGGCTCTGTCAGAGGGAGGGGAGCAATTGCCCAGCACAATGTAGGGGCTGCCTGCTCGGGAGGAAGGGGTTAACTGGGCTGGACTGGGAGCTCCTTGGGCAGCCCTCGGGCACCAATTTGCTGGCCTGTATCATAAACCACTTGCTGTTGGTTGCAGGAACCTACTTGAGGGCAAACGGTCTGTTTTTTTCTTTGCCACGATTCAAGCTTAATTCTGGGGAATCAAGAGAGCTTTTTGACAGAGATCCAAGAAACTGATGCAATGGTCAGCTGCGCTTCGGTATCCCGTGGCTTTGGCTTTGGCTCCAGCTGGAGTGTAGCAGAGCTGAGCAGATCCTGCATTTCAGACTCTCCTGCAGCAGTGCTGAAATCAGAGCAGGCTGTGGGCAGAGATGGATGCCTGCTTACCTTCAAGGCTCCAACACAGCTGCGTGGATCAGCAGATGGCACAGTGCTGCCAGCCATGGGCCACAGACAATAGGAACTGCTCTTCTTCCCGTGCTGTTCCAGATGGGAGGCCTCTGAAGGGAAAATGGAAATGCTTGTTTTGCAGTGGTCTTTCCAGCTCTGCCTGCCCTGCACTTGGTTTGCTCTTCCCGTCTGGGAGACACTTCCCCCCCCATGACACCTGATTCAAGACGAGCATAGCCAGCCTTAGTGTGTTGTTTCATGATTCACTTTGACCTTGTAATATACACAACCCTACTCTTTAAGCTATCACCAATCTCAAATGTAGAATGAGACTTAACAAATAGCATGATTTCTGACACTTTGTGGAGTTAGAAGTGAAGCTTTTGGGCTACAGAGCCACAATCAGTGGATGACATTCAGAGAGAAGGAATGCATCAGAATTAATCTGCTCCATCTGGGGCAGTCAGAGCTTGGCTGCCAGTGCAGTAAGAGTAAACAGGATTGCATCTTTGAGAATGACACAGTATTTGGCATAAATAAGTTTTAATTTCATCCCATTGCTGAGGCAGTTAACGCTGTCCATCACAAAAACCTCCTTAGGTGCTGCTCCTCTGTGTGAGTGGGTGGTTATAGAGCTCCTGTACATGAAGAAGCATTGGCAGCTTGGGATGATGGAGCTTAAGAGAAATGAATTGAATTTTTGGTTATAAAAATAGAACTTTTACTTATGTCTTCATGGTATCAAGAGCTTCCCAGCGGGAATCCTTTCCTTAGTGATGTGAGTAAAGAGAAGGGAAGAGCCGTGTGTCAGCTTGTGCTGACCTCTGCCATCAGCAGCCCCAGGGTGCTCGGTGATACACCTTGGGGATGTCCTCCTAGTGCCGTGCTGGACACAGAATGAGTAGTCAGAGTATCTCCAGGTTCTGACTAAGGGCTTACAGATAAGAATCATGAATTCTGAGGAAGGATTTGGGAAGTCAGTCAGCTCAAGAACAAATCCCCTTCCCAAAGAGCTGTCGTTATTTTCCAGATACAACATTTTTATAGGACTATCAGAGTATTTTACAGAAAGATTTTCCTCTCACTCATGAAATACTAGGAATTGGTTTTGGTTTACATTTTTTCTCTGATTCCCAAGTGCTTACTAAATGAAACAAGCAGCAGAGGATGAATATTCTCATCAATCATCTTTTCTTTGTTTGTGCTAGTCAAGACTTAAAAATCCTCTTTAGAAGAGAAAGGAGGAAAACTCTGGAGGCTTTTTTTAAATCTTACTTCAAAAGCAGAGGCTTCCAATTTAAGCCCCAAGCCCCATAAAGTAATTTTGTCAACTGGCTGTGTAGTGGCATAAACCCAAGAGAGACGGCCAGTCTGGGAGGTTGTCTCGTCCATGGACATAGTTCTGACTTGGCAGCATGGGCTGACCCCTGGAACACTCAGGGCTCCCTCACATGTTTTGGAGGGGATGTCCAGCAGCCCCAAGAGCTGTTTGAGTTTTCATGTCACACAAACAATTGCAAACATCCCTTTTCTAACCACAGCCCTGAACACTCTCTGAGGTAAGAATGCTACAGCAGACCACTCAATATATTATTTTCCACAGAAAATTCCCTGCTACTCTCCCTTGCTAGATAAAACTTCCAGTATATCAGGGTTTTCTTTTTCTTAAATGATTGCCAAGTTTAACCAAAAGTATTTTTTTGTGAGCACATCTTCAGACAACCTCTTGGAGCCAAAACCTCAACAAACACTGAGGACTCTATAATATGAATTTACACATTGTCTGGAACATCCACTGTTTTGACACAAAGATAACACCTATATGACAGCATTTGGAACAGAAGGTTAATTGTGTGGTTTCATCACAAATTGCAGCATCAAGGAAAATAGTTGTTAAAAACAGCTGCACCTTGCAATGAAACAAAAGTAGTAATTGAGTATTCCAGGGTTTGCTGTTGAGGCGACAACCTAAATTTATTAATGACCTGGAAAAAATAGACCATAAGCTTTCAAAATTTGTGGATAAAATCTATGGAGCTTGTAATGTCCATGCAAAGATAAGTAAATCATTGGGACAATCATTATTACAGAAGATGAATTTTCATTTGGCTATGTGTCAAGTATTATGTGCAGGCCAAAATAAGGCATTTTCTCTGTAACATGCTGGTGGACTTTAAGCTTCCCATTTCCTCTAAGGAAATATTGAGCAGTCTGGGTAAATATTTAATTCAAAAAATGTCCTCCCAATGAGCAGAAGCTGTAGCAGAACAGCTGGGACACCCTGGAACATCATACCTGGGCCAGGGGGAAAGAGAACAGGTGTACTGCCACATCAAATGTTTATTTTAATATTCTGTGACCTAAGATTTCCCATAAGCCTGGCATTTGTTTCTTATTCAACCCATATATTACAGCAGTATTGCTCTGCCTACTCTCTCTTTTACACTGCCAGAGCTTTTGGCGCCTGTGTAGCCATAAATGCCACAGAAATTTAAGTTGCAAATGGGCAAAGGGACGTATCACAGCAAACGGAGGTTTGACACGTGCGTCTGTGGCCTTCAGTTCCTGCCTTGTGCACAAAACCCAGCTGTTTTCCTACCAACGCAGCATGGCTCTGCCTCGTTAGGTTGATTTCCCAGCTTAAGGTCTTTTCCTCATATTCAGTACATGTTATGTTATGCCTTGGCCACTGGTCATCACCTTTATAGGACCACAGCATCTCTCTGTCCCAGTGGCATAGGGTTGTTCTGGAATTATATAGGAAACCAACCTTTCCCAGAAGCTGGGGAAAACCAGATTTGTTCCTGCTGAGATGATGATTCTGAACTTTCAGTTTTTTATAACACAGTAAAAAAATTATTTACATTGCTCAATGTGTCATCAGTTTCTCATCCACACTTGCTTTTCTCTTTCCCTTACATGCTGCAGAAACACTGGAATTTTAGCCTTTTAGGGACGTGAGAGTTGCATCAGAGACAACCCAAAATCAGTTAACACTTCATTAAATACAATCCAGCATCGTACTAGAGTTTCCATAGACAGTTTGTGTAAATCTTCTGGGACCACAGAAGTGTCCTTTCACTTTTTCTGTAGTGTTATTCTTGGATTATTTTATCACAGCTGATGAAACACATGTTTTAAAAATGTGTTTGTGTACCAATATCACAAACCACGGAGGCTTTGTAACTAGTGATCTACAACTTGTGCAAAAGTATTAAGCAAAGCTCTCAAAATTCACAACACACAAGAGTTTGTGGCTTCCTCATTTCCTTTAGTTTGTGCACTCTGGTTTAAAGCAGTCTGGCTTTTTGGCAGTATCTCAGGTAAGCAGCAGCAACAGTGCCCCTATAGCTATACTAAAGTTCTAAGCATGGGAAGGGCTCAGATCGCCAAAAATCTATGATCTAGAGAAGCAAATTCTCCAAAATACTTCTAGGCTTTGGTAGCATTTCTCAGCCTAATCAAAGATGAGAATAAACGCAAGCTTTCCTCTAATCACTTAGAAAACCATCTGTAATGTCCAAAAGGTCACAAAAGGAACCCGTGAGAAGTGATTGGCATGTGCCTAAATATATTATTGTATCCACTGGGGAGCAGGTGGTAAAGGAAAGAAAAGTAAAGGACATAGGGACTGCTGGATGTTATCTTTGCAAGATGAAACAATATTAAATAGAGGGGACACCAGAACATCAGGAAGGAGTCTGAAACCAGAGCAGCCATTCTTATCACTAAACTGGCTTTGCAATAAGCATGGCTGTACAGTCCTATAACTCCGGACTCCCTACTTGTTACAAACCCATATCTTAGCCCTTAGAAAGAGTTCTTCAAACACTCAGTTTCAGAAATACTTATAAAACTGCATGCAAGACACCAGTAAAACCTGCCTGTGTTGCCCAAGTGCACCAGACAATATCCCTTTAAAGCACTGAGGCAGCTAGCGATGGCTTAACACCGCGTGTAACAGCAAGGGTGAGGCATTCCTAAGGCAAAGACTATCGTAAAGTCTGTAACTAAAAACCGACCTTGCTTTGCATTGCCCACAATTTGAGCATTGATTTGCAGAACCCAGAAATATAATATGAAATAGGATTAATTTTAATTTCAATTTCTGTAAATAGGCTAACTTTAGGAAAGTAATTGAGGGACTTGGCTTGAAGTTTTATAGCTGCTTATAGCCAGCCAGATGTGGTTTAGGGATCTGCAGATCTGCAGCTGTAGGTTTAGCTACAGGCTTATTGATTTTGGGGAAGATCCCAAATGAGTTCGTAGTTGTAGGAGTGCCTGCTCAGGCCATGCCTGATGGCAGATGATCATCCCAGAGTTTCCTACCAGCTGGCAGCCTGAAGCTGAAGCAGCACCTCTGTGAGCAGTCATCTGACAGCAGCCAGAAAGGAGGGCATGAGATCTGCTCTCATTATCAATTAGCACTTGGGATACTTGGGGCATTAGTCCCTGCAAACAGCTGGAATGTCTGCTAGTTAAGGAGTCTTCCTAGAAATCCCTGTTCAGCCACTGTGGAAGAACTGATATTGCTCTAAGTGTGTTTATCATGAACCCGAGGCTCAGCTTCCTTGGCAATCTCCCCCTCCCCTGTTCACCCAGCAGCAAGCACGTCATTTCCCCATAGGAATCTTATTCCAGTTAATCCAGCGACCTGGGTTCTTTTGTGCTGTTCAACTTCAAGTGCTCTTAGCTTTACTGAACGTGTCTGTACTGTTTTAAGTGTCCGCTAAATTCCAAAAGCTGTTGTGCTGTGCCTGCTGCAAATGCTTGGATATGATCCAAGTCCTAGTCTGGCATTTAAAAGGGATTTTCCAGGATGTTACAATTCACCCAGCACTGTAACTGTGCCAATCCAAAAGCTTTGCTGCCTTCAAAGATACACTCCTGCATGCAGTAAAAGTGTGTTCCAAGGCCCACAAAGCATTAAAAAGACCAGCTCAACCAGTGGCTTTATTGGCATAGACATTGAGCTCTCCAGAGCTGCTCTCTCTAAGACACTCTCTCTCGGGCTGTGAGAGCTGTTCAGAGTTCCAGTGCTGCTGTGTGTACAGAAGTTTCTGTGACAAAGCACATCCTTGTGTCTGTTCCTGCATGCATGTGCCTGCCTAGAGAATTCCACATGAAGGAGGAATGCCCACGTCCTTTTTTCCCAGTAGGTCACATCATCCAAACCCAAATATACAGATCCTCTCTACACTCTCAGTGCTTCCATGGAAGAAAGGGGAAAGAAAATGTGTGGGTGCAGCTCTTTGAGCAATGTGTGGATCTGTTTATCCTGAAAATGGACAAGTCTATAGCAGCAGTGACATGACACTGTTAGAAACTAAATTACTAAATGCTTAAAAGACAGGGTGAGTGGGAGATAATATATTTAGCAATAATTTAAGTAGTGCTGCCCTGGACTGAGTGCTCTACTCTGTCTAATATAAACAGAACTGTAATGAACAAATTGACCCTATCTCTGCATTTAGTACAAAACTGTCAAAAGTTAAGTAAAATATTTACTGCTGAAAAGCTAAAACAAACCAAACAAGAATAATTCTTCAAAACTGCATTTATGATTTAAACCGTGCTGTTGAAGACACTGAAAATTTGACTTTGTTCAAATGAAGTTGCCTTGTACTGATTCTCCAGATCCCAAAGCTGCCCTTTGTTATGGGCCTAAATTACAAGCTTTAAGCAAATACAAGATACTGTGATCAAATCTAAGGTGAGTGGCTGAAATATAACTGTCTGGTGCTAAAAGGCCAGATAAAGACACTTAAAGGAATATGCCAGACTCAAACTATCATGGAATGGTTTGGGATGGAAGGGTGCTTACAGCTCATCTCATCCCACTTCCTGTCATGGGCAGGAATACTTTCCACCATCCCAGGTTGCTCCAAGTCTCATCCAACCTGGCCTTGGACACTGCCAGGGATCCAGGGGCAGCCACAGCTTCTCTGGGCACCCTGTGCCAGGGCCTGCCCACCCTCCCAGGGAACAATTTCTTCCCAATATCCCATCTAAATCTACACTCTGGCAGCTCAAAGCCAATCCCCATCGTCCTGTCACTGCTTGCTCTTGCAGAGTCCCTCTTGAGCCTTTCTTTCTGCCCCCACTACGCAAATTCTGGTGAGCCCGAATGTTTTAAACGTGTTGACTACAGTGCTCAGGGTGATGGCCAGGGATGAGTTTTCCTGGCTGGCTGAGCCGTTGCCTACACTGAAGGTTCATGGTTATTCCGGAATGCTGGAGCGTCTGCGGAGTTTGGAGCTCCTGCTCCGTTTGAATGGCACAGCCCTGGCTCACAGGAGGCTGCAGCCTATCCCGAGCTCATTTGCCCTGGCCTTGCTGGTTTTATACTGTTAAGCTACAAGTGTTCCATGTCCCAGTACCAGCAGCACGGACAGCAGTGGTTAGCCCGGACAGATGAGCCTGTTCTCTGAGATATAATTAAAGTGCTGACAAGCTCAGACACAAGACACATAATAAATTAGTTATAGGACCTGAGTAAGAAGGATGAACTCTGCCGCAAAGGCAATTAGACAGAATTTCAGCCTTGGGACCACTTCCACACGTTCTTGTGTGCTGGGAAATCACATATAAATTTTATGTGTCTTTAGCAAAACTGAGAAATTATTAACATAATATTAACATAAACAGATATAAATTTTTAAGTCCAAGTGAAATCTAGGAAGGTTGTTGCAATAGCACCTGGTTTTGATGGCGTTGTCATTCTTCTGGCTTTAGAAACAAAGCAGCAAGCACAGAAATGCTCTTAATCTGCTCCTATATAGAACAACTGGACTTTTAATTACTGAACTGATATTTAAACCACTCAGCAATCTGCTATTAAAAACCTACCAGAACTGGGTTTCACAAGATTGCTTCTTCAGAGGTGATAAACGTGCTGGCTGTATTCAAGTGGTTTTCAAGCCCTGCAATCACCACAGGAGCTATTTTAAATGCTGTATTTGCTAGTTTTCGCATTTTGCCATTTGCTCCTATTTTAATTTTTTTGGTGTGTTTTTCATCCCTTCTGGCCACATTCAGCTTGTATTTAGCATATCCATTCGTTTATGTTGGAGGATAAATTTACTCATACAAGCCAGACAAATGACTGGATTTTTATATCTTCTGTTTTAAACTCCATTTCATGGCAGGTGGAGAGGGCTGGGCAGGGTCCTAGAAGAGCTGCTGACCCTTAAAGAACAGTTATCATTTCTCTAGCAGTAACTCGTGACTTGTCTTCTGAAAGGAATTGCCTACTGTGCTTTAAATAACAAGGGACATTGTTATATTTGCTTTCATATATGCTGCTCAACAGCTAAGATACCGAATAATTTATTTTTTTTTTCTTACTATAGAAGAACTGAAGCTATTTTCCCTACTGGCCTGCACTGCAGTTCAGCTCGGTTATTAGTGTTAAAGTAAGGAAGCTATGTAAATTTTAGACCTAAAAGAGCAAGAACAGAAGATGTGTCAAGAATAGAAGTATTTCATATTTGACAGTGTCACTGAAATGCACCAATGTCTAGGGGAAAGAAGGTGATGATGGAACTGCCATGCTGTGAACATTGTCCATGGGCAGAATCTTAACCAGGAATCTGGGGCAAGTGGCTATTGAAAATTAAATGTACCATTGGATCTTCGGTGTCAGAGCAGATGGGGCTTCAGCTTCTCAAATCTCAGCCACATAATTTACAAGCCAAGCAAAAGTGTAAGTTGCAGAAGAAGATTCAACATGGAGAAAGACACTATCAAGCACAAAGCACTTATTTGTAAACCTGAGCAGTGCACAATTTGACTGAGGAAAAACAATGATGTAATCAAAATTAAATGGAGTCCAGGACATTACTAGGATTAACATCTCCATTGATTAAATGAGTTGCTGACAGCAGCAGCAGTGTTGCTGGGCTATCAGTCTTGTGCTCTTGCTTGACATTTCAAAAGAAAATGATGGATGTCACCAAGATTTTTGCCTTTATTCATATGATGTAAGAGATTCTCTTTGATGGATTTCAGATCCATCGGGATCCTTCTAGTTTAGTAGGATCCTGAGCACATCAAAATATTTACCTCTTATCTTAATTGGAGGCAAGTTTAATTTGTTTCTTCTACTGTGTTTCCAAAAGCAAGGGCTTGTCTACTTGCACTTTGAACTAAATTAACAAAAATCTATTTTGATTTATTCTGACAATTATTTCAGTGCAAGCCTGCACATAAATATCTTCTTTGGCCATAGCATCTTAAAACTGACTTAATCCTAGTTAGTGTGTAGATGAGTTTTAATTGCCATCCTCCACAGTGCTTTTGCAATGCTCCATGTTTTCCATGCATTTTGAAGGCAGTGCAGCTGGACACTTGGCTGTAGCTCACCTTCCAGGAAGTCATCTTCTGCTCTGTGCCTGGCACAATCATCCTTCTTCTGGTGCCAAAGCGGAGGCAGCGGCCGTGTGGCTGCGTCCTGGCACAGGGCACAGATTGTCACTTACTTCTTGTGGAATCCAGTAATTGCCATGGAGCTGGGCCAGTCAGACAAGGGCACACTCCATCCCCTTTGGCCCTCTTCTAAGCTGTTCTAAAACCTCTTGGAAAGAAAATGTTCAGCTGAAAATGAAGATAGGTATGGCTGCCTCTAATTTGGCCAGGCTTCCCACACTTCCAGTACAGCAAGAGCCCTGTGAGCCTTAACAATTAGAAGAAATTAGGATTTACTGAAGTTGGTACTGACAGCCACAGCTCAGTTTGGGAGTGTCTGGGTATCCTTAGGGGAGTCTGCTGAAGGATACCTGTCTAGCTGCTGGGAAGTGACAGCAGCATCACAGATGTCAGTGTGCTGCAGAAAGTCTCTGGGTAATGCTTCCTACTCGCTTTCCATAATATATCAATGTCGCTTGTGTTCTGTGCTGCAGCTTGATGAGAGCCTTGTCCAAATTGCTGCTACTTTTCCTGGCTTAGGTGGAGGCTCTGGTCACAGGGGTCATGAGAAGTATGTAAATGGGGTCTACATGAGCCAAGTCCTTAGATTGGCAGGTTTCAGTGCATGGAAACGTCACCTGTCTAATGGAAGTTAGAGGTGTGCTAAAAAGGTAGAAATTACAGCCTTATGTATGTGTGTTCCCCAAAGGTTAAGGCTGATTTGGAGTTTGATCCTGTGCTCCACTGACCACTCAAGCACTGGGTCACTGCTTCCTCTTTCTTGTAACATCATCCACAGCCTTCTTACCCGTGCCTAATTCTCCTGCTCTTCCACTCTTGTCCATTAGAGTCCCATCTTTAAAATCTACCTTCCCAGAGAAGGCTGTCTGGCAGAGATGGCCAGAGGACTCGGGCCACCCTTCCCTCAGTCTCCCTCCTTCCTGTTAAGTACCTGTTACAGAAATATTCCTTCTGAGGGGTACTCTGTGTGAGGCTCCTGCAGCCTGCCAACCCTGTCAGAAAAGCAGGACGTGCAGCAGCCAGGTGACATGTGCACAGCATCTCTTGTTCCCAGGGCTGAGGAGGTGGTGGTGTCATCCCTAATGCTTTGAACTGCTTTGCCTTGCTGAGGCTATAAGCTGCTCTTTTGTCCAGAGACCTCAAAAGCCAGGCGGGAAGCAAAAATACGTTTCCAAAGATACGAACGTGGCATCACTAGAGGGCATTCCATGCCTCATCCCAGCCACAGCCCACAGCGATCCAGGGTCAGTGCAGGGGCAGCCCAGTGGGGTCCCTCAGCTCTGTTCTGCTCCCTGGGCTTTGTCTGCATGGAGGTTTCCTACAGATAAAACTGATTGATAAGGGTGCGGATTTTCCTTATAAATTACTCATATTGTGTCCAGTCTGCACTGTAAATGTTATTGTGTTACAGACTGTTTCTGTTTCTCTTCAGGAACAGTTGTGGGTGTAAGTTTTCAGTCTTATTCCAATGGAAATAGATCTGTGTCCATGTACACATGTGTAGGATGGCAGGAGTGTTACCATTTTAACTGGACTAGAATAAATAAGGCAATACAATATTTGGTCTGTACAAAAGATTACACGGAATAAAAGCAGCCAGGTCAGCAGGAGTTTTCTCGCCTGCGTTTACTCAGTTTACTAAAACTGAAAAGAGTGGAATTTGTAAGTGAGGAGAACCCTTTCTGCTTCCAGCTTTCAGTGGAAGCAGTCAGGACCACGCCGCTGCATCCTGAGCACAGAGGTCTCGAGCATTGTGGCCAAGAACACAGTGAAATGTTTGAAGTGGAACACTTGAAAAAAGCCCAACCAAAAATAGATACCAGTAATGCAGCAAGAGGGAAGGGGGAGGGTGAAGACAGCTTCATTTTTCAAATGTCTTTGTTGAGACAGTAACTGGATACAGAAATCCAAGTCACATTGGGATTCCAAGAGTGCACATCTGCCTTCCAGCTCTCGTGGTTCCCAGAGCAGTGTTGTTTAGCTGAGATCTTTAAAAGGGGCTTATATGGTTCTGCCTGTGAAGGCAGATTTTAAGGTTTACTTTTGGGTGCCCTGAAGGAAATGAATGTCTGTTTGCTGATATTGAGCAGACTATGCTTCAGTGTGGACCTATTTCTACACCTTATTGTTCTAAAACAGAAATACTAAATTAACTTTTACCACATAACTTTAGTAAGGTCTGCTCTACAAAGAAGCAGTGTCCAGCTCTGGCTCCAGTGAGACAGCCAGGTGGGGCCACTGTCTGTGGTAGCAGCTACTCACTGAAAGAGTTGCAGAAATAGAGGATCTTCAGCAGAAATTCATGGAACAACCTACTATATGTGTCCCACAGAGGCCCAGGTAAAACCTCAGCTGGTGTTAGATGGGAATCTGATCCCTGAGTAACCTGCCTATGGGAAGCCATTAATGCTGCTGTCCTGGGCTCTTCAGAATTTCTTTGCTGTAAATCCCCACTAAGTCTAATTCTTTCATACCATGTAACCCTATGTTACCATGCCAAGGTTTCTCTTAAGTACAAGTTTGCTTTTAAAAGAATTAGCCAGACAGGAAGACTTTTTCCTAATATGTGGATATCTACGTCAAATAAATTGCAGCAGGCAAACGTTTTCACATGAAGTTTTGGACAGGTTTGGTTCTCACATGAAGCCTCACCACAACTGTATTTGCTTTCTTTCTGTTCTGTCTTTTCTACCTTTACATAATGGTCAGAGGACTGTACAGAAGGAACCCAGAGAACTTTCCCATCCTGTGCACTGACTCCATATCCCTGTGTACCCTCCCTCATGGACCCTCACCTTCTTCAGGGCTTCTCTGTAGCATTTCCTATCCACAAACAGGGGCCACCTCCAACTTTGCATAGACTTTCCAGTCTTGGGATCCCTTGCTTTTGCATCCTCTGTTACGCTGTTCTCCAGATCATACAGATCAACTCCATTTATTTCTAGAGCCACAGCAAGCCTTAGCAAAGGCAAAGGCTGGAGCTCTGTGGCACTTCTTGGCAGGAAACTCTTTGCATAAACACCACCAGGACAGCACCAGCTGAGCTTTCCCCTTAACGCCTTGCAGAAGCAGATTGAAACTAATTGTACTTGTGGTTAGTTTTTTTTAAAAAAAACCCATATTTTGAGAATAAAGTTTAGTGCCTGCACACACACACACTCACTACTGAATTATTTTAAAATAGGAACAGAAAAAACCCAGACGAAATAGAGGTCAAAGAGATAGTAAAGAAGGGATGAATGTCTTTCTGTTCTGTTCGATTTTGAATTCAGGGAAGAGCAGGCAATGCCCAGATTCAGAAAAATGAGTGTTGTTCTCTAACCCAGTGTTAAAGGTCCGAAGTCTAAAACTGATTCTGGGAGAATTTAAAGATACAAGGGGAGTAAAGTGCTCGTGTTTTCTTTTCAAGTCAGTAGGATTTGAGTTCCATTCTTACTTGTGCCTCTGAAGTCTCCTTCTCCATGTTTGTAGCAGCAGGAAAATTCTAGGAAAAGCTTGGGGGACTCACAGGGATTATCAGACAAGGATGCTTCTGGAGCAGCTCTGGCACTACACATTCTATCACACTTCTGTGCCTATCCCCAAGTTAACAGAAATATGTGTAAATGTGAAACCTGAGATGCAGCTGTATCCTGCATTCAGAGGTATTTTCTCTTTAACGAAATAATTTTTTTTTTTTATCTTGTTACATGCTTTCCCACTTTATGGAGATGGGAAGTGATAGCTAAAAATTTGGTGGCTCCTTAGCAGGTTTCTTGGATATAAAGACAGCTAAGTCATTCACACAGGCCAGAGCTCAGGCATGCTCTGTATCTGTTTTGTGCCTGGGGAAGTGTTATGTTTCCATGTGTCAGTGGTGAGATGTCTTTCTTGTGTAACAATTTAATGTTACAGGTGAGTGCATTCAGAGCCAGGATTTCCTGCAAGTTGTCTGTGTAGCCCTGTGTGGGTGAATGAGGACATCACCACAATAAGGCCCTGGAAGGCATTTGAAACAAAGGCCTTGTGTAAATGACTGTATAACCCAGTACATCCCATTAGAACAAAAAAACCCCAGAGTATGACGCGTTCTGGTGGAGAGGCAAAGGTCCTGGAGAGATTAAGTGCTTCCCTGCTCGGATGGTGGAAGGCCATATCCAGGGAATATGTAATAACTGACATAGCAACAAGCAGTTTGGGATAATAACCATGTCCTGCTGTCCAGACACTTCACACACAGGGCACCAAAAGGGTTAAAGGTAGTTGTTCTCAGCAGTGTTTGGCCTGGCTGAGGATTAGAGCTTATTTTAGCTGTTCTTCCTAAACATAGCAAAGGTCACGAGGGACCAGGCTTTGTTGCTGAGTCTTATTGGCCTTGTTCCTTGCAGGGGTTTTGCAGGAGGACAGGATTGTCTCACTTACAAGGATAATAGATGACAAGCCTGGTGCTGATTAACCTCATTTTAATTGATAATTAATTTTAAACCCTATTTACTTTCCCTGGAACAGCTGAGACTTCAAGGGAATCGCAGCAGAGGTGAACAAGAGCTGAAATCTCCCCCAAGGAAATGATACAGGCAGGAAGGAGAAAAGACAAAGCTAGATGTGTATTCAGATTGTCAGTTTGGATCTTCATTAAATTTATTGCTTCTGCAAATGGAGCCTCTCACCTTGTGCTTACTATTGCATTTGCTTCCTCTGCAAAGGCATCCCAGTCTTGTAATGCAGAGATGTCTAGACCCCAAAAATCTGGGTCCTGCTTGCCAGTTAGCCTTCTTTTTGCTTTATTAGAACTCCTTTTGCCTCATTTCTGAGCTTGGCAACTTGGTAGAGGGGCCTGCTGGCCACGTGGGAGCATCATTTCCTTTTGTACTTGAAGAATATGTGATGCTCCATAGATGTTCAGTAGCGAAAGCTTGAGAATGTGTGTAAAAGGTCATTTTTATTCACGACCCAACTGTTTGCACATTCTGGACTTCATTCTGCAAATCAGAGCCTTTGGGGATTAACAGCTGCATTAAATTTTCTAGCAGCACACTCCTGCGGGAGCTTTCCTTATCACAGTTAAAATCTGAAAGCCACAATGTCTGCAGTCTGCCCTTCACAGCACTGCCTGGAGAGGGCTCACAAATCATTCTACAACATTAAGGAGTTAATTCCTTAAACACCTTTGAGATGCATGTCATCCTTATGGCATAGGCTGATAAAATGGAAGTCTGAGTAACTTATTCAGGGTCGCATAACATCTATGGCAGAGGCAGCAACTCCTCCTGGCACTCAGAACTGCTCTGAACTTATTTCCAGGACAACGTTCCAACATGGGCCGCATTCTGAATTACATTTTGTATCAAGATTGCAGTTCATCCCTCTGTAGCAGCTATGGCATTGCAGAATGTCTGCTCAGGGGAATTACCAACACCATTTACTCGGTTACGTTTGTAGCCTATTCAGTACCTTCGTCCTCCGTCATAGAGCTGTTTAAAACAATGCAGATAATTTAGTCTGAATTTACACAATCTCACTTGATAGGTATAATCAAGGTCTATTCTCACAGTAACATTCTGAGGTATTCACACACCCTGAATACGAAATGTCACCTGTGACATCTCCCCTGCCTTTACTGAGCAGAGCACCTCTCTGCTGAGCAGAGTACTTCTCATTCAGGTGACGTGAAAAACCACCACTCTTCTGAGTCCTGGCCTGAGTCCCCAGAGTGACTGAGGTCTTAGACTGGACAGTTCTAGATGATGCGTTTGAGCCCCAACTTCACGAGTCCTTTGCATCTGTCACACCACATAAAATGGGGATATTTTCCTGCTGTCAGCTCTTATGGTAGAGCTCCGTGTTTGTTGGTAGAGGACACTGGGATACATGAACAGAAGGAATGTAGAAATTCTATTAACGAGGGCAATTTAGTTTTAATAGCTGCTAAGTGAGCGCTGGATCTGCTCAGGCAGAGACAAGTTATTAAAGGTGATAGTACAATGATGATCAGAGCAAGCCCCTGGCTACAATCTTTCCTGCATTTAAAGTCATTTCAAGCATCAGGATCTCACTGTTACAACTGGCAGCACAGGTGGTTTACCTGTTTGCTTCCACACGTGTTGGATTTCCCCAAGCTACACCTTCCATGGGGGTTTTCAGAACCTTTTCTTTCCTTCCTTTGCCCCCACCCCTTTGCACTGGAAGGAGAAAGATATTTCCCCTTTGCTTTCTTCCTAAAGGCTGCAATGTATTTTTAGCTGCTCAGGATGTCTCCAAATAACGCAGTGACTCTGAACTTGCATTGTCAGCCTTCCCTGTAAAGCCCCTCCTGGGAGGTTTATGGCTCACTCTCCACAGCTTTGCTGATGCAGCGTGTAATGTTTATACCTGCAATCAAGCATTGGCTGAGCTGCAGCCCAGTGCTGGCAGCTCTTTCCTTCTCTCTCTGCCCCCCCTCTTCCCTTGCAACTCCCCTCTGGTGATACTGGATTGATAAAGTGCGTACAGTGGTGATTGCCTGTATAAAAGTTAAAAAAAAAAAAGCATTGCTCAATAGCCAGAAAAACTTGTATGTGCTCTGCCCAGCATGGATGAGATGGACCTGGGGGTCTGTATTTCTTTTTCTAGATGATTTATAACGCCTTCCTCCCCTGCACTGCTGTTTTCAAGCCATTTAATGGATTTTGAGATTTAGCAGATAAGAGGTTCATCTACAGTTTAGAAACGGCTTTTCTTTTAAAAAGAACACAAAGGCTAGTTTCTTTTTGGGAGGG
Organism: Corvus moneduloides; assembly: GCF_009650955.1. Classification (NCBI taxonomy): domain Eukaryota; kingdom Metazoa; phylum Chordata; class Aves; order Passeriformes; family Corvidae; genus Corvus; species Corvus moneduloides. The sequence continues at coordinate 2,301,134 of NC_045493.1, forward strand.
GGAGGCCGCGGGGGGTGGGGGGGGGCTGGTACTTAACAGATCTTTTCCCCAAAATATCTCATGGCCTGCGGTTGCCTCAGAACTTCTTATCAGAATTTTTACCAACCAACAAAACTACCTTGAAAAAGCACCTTTCAAACAGGGGCCTCATCTAGATGGGAAAGTGAGCCTGATCCAACTGGAGCAGGATTCTGAAATAACTTACTTAAGCATTCACAATGCAGAAAACTTTATTGCAATTTAAGAGGGTCTTACTCATGCTTAGCTTTGGTTTACTGTGTATTCCCAGTCCATGTTAGCTAAACCAAAACAAACATATCATACAGGCTTTTGCCAGCATTTGACTAAATGGTTCTGAAGTCGCTCTTTACTTAAATCAGTGCAGCTGTGGTTGAAAATAAGGCCAAATGCATTCAGTTAATCATGAAGACAGTGCCAACAAAATGCATGAAAAAAGACATCATGCACAATTTTCATGATTAATGTATCTACAAGTTCTCAGTTACAGGCACGGAGATGCAAGTGGAGTTGAGTCTTGAATGCCATGGAATCAAGGATGTCACTGGTGTGTGCATTTGTATTTATTTGAAGTCTCCCTGAATGGAAGAGCACTTTATTTTATACACAGTTGTACTTTATACTTTATTTTGATACTTTATTTTTACACACAGTTTGCCTATGTTCAGTGTAAGGAAATTGTAGATACCGTGCAGCCGTAAATTTGGGAGTCTTCCTTCCTCCCTTTTTCTTTCTGGGATATAGTGTAGCATCTAAAAATCAGGTTCTGCAGGCAGCTGTATCTTGTGAGGTTTGAGTATGGCTTTTCACTTGAAAATGTACTTCAGGACTATATGAATCTCTTTCAAGGTCTCAAGAACCTCTTCCGACCACCCTGTGATCCCACCCAGATCCCCTCTGGAAGTGTCTCATTCTGTGTAATTCCCACCTATCAGTGGAGTTCACTGTGCAGTTAAAAGCTGCTCCAAACCGAGCTAATTTTGTTCATTTATCCTTGAGGATTCATGCTTAATTAAAATGGGCCTCAGGGAAGTATGACTATCTTAATTTATCCTTTACCAGAGAAAATGTTTGAAGGCCATGATTTTATGCAGATCCAGACTCACTTATATTAACAGAAGATACTTTTGGTTACCCAACTCCTTTCTAGGCCACTATCTGGGACTCTTTTTCTGTTTCATTGAATTTACAAAGTAGCAGCAGAGGCGCTGAATTGAAGGTGCATCGCTGGAAACACTGCAAGGGGAAAAGTAGTTAAGCGTATCTTTGTGGTAGAACTCAATCAGACTTCTGTTTTTATGCTTCCAAGTCAATATAGAGCTTAAATCAACATACAAAGGAGGGGTTTGACCCTTATCCACTCGTAGCAGTTTGTGCTTTATCTCTGACTTGGGCTACCACACTACAGTCAGCCTCCAGCTTCTTAAGTTTCCATTTATTATTTATTGCAAAAACTCAACTTTAATATGAATTTCATCTACGAATTCTTTAGTTCCTTGGCTCTAAATCCTGTTATTCAGCTGTCCCTAACCAGGATAGGTGGTTAAAAGGTTGCTACTTCACAAGTGTGGCAAATGTCCGCTACCTGCCTGTTTTCTTTTACATTTTACCCCCCTGAAAATAGAACTACCAGCAGCCATGTGAGACCTGGCCACCAAACCCCATCATCCACTTGGGATCTAAGTAGGGCTCAGAATGATCTTTACCCAAGACAGAAAATATTATTATGTGGTTTCTTCAATTAGAGTTTAGTATTGTGCTCTCTCCTAATAGTGCTGGAGCAATTGTTCTTCGCTGCAGTTGCTTTGCAGCGTGTGAGTGTTGTTTATCAGCTGCTGTATTTTAAATATGCGAAGGACAGACATACGGTTTTAGTTCAGAAATGCTCGTTAAAAGCTTCCTTCTAATCTGAGGTTAAATAGAGAGTTCAGTATATGTGTGTCTTAGAACGAGCCCTAACATCTGTGAAAATGAAATAACTATTTCTCCAACAGACTTTTGGAGCAAAATTAGCTTTCTAAAGCACATAAATAAGCTGGTAGGTTGCTTTCTTATTTATCAGCCTCAGAATAATGAATTAGTAACCTATACTTCTGTGTTTGAACAGCGAGGCCTTGAAGAAGAAAGAACTTTTCTCTCCCCAAGTTGTTACTTTCAGGTAAGAGAGAGCTGTCATAAAGCAACTTCTCTTTTGTTCACGTTTTCAAACAATTACTTTATGTTTTTTTTCATTTGTCCCTATTCCATCTCTCAATAATATGGCCTATTTATCTTGAGACATATTTTAATTACAGTAAGATTTGTGTCTACTGCTGTGTAGCTTCCTCAGAGTTGACAAATTTGGAGAGAAGCTTGAAGGTGAATCACATTGCAGGACATCACTTTGAATTTGCCACTGGGGAATGAAGGGAATGTGCTGTCTAGGTAGAGCATGTCTCAAATACTCTGTGGGTGCATCAGGAAGTTTTGAAAACCTTTCCAAGCAGCGACTGCACAGCCAGGGATGTTTTGTTGTGAGGAGCCAGGGTGTGGGCAAAATGTCAAAGGTGTGGCTTGCTCTGCCCTCCTTGCCTTCAAGCACTGAAGCTTCATTATGTGACTCAGGAGCTACGTGTGTTGCTGTTCACATCAAAGCTGCTCACAAAAACCACACAGCACTGACTCCAGCTCCCAGTTCCTGGCAAACTCACTGTCAGCTTGTGTACGAGACTGTTCTGAAGGGAACCTTCTTTTTTTCTTGAGTTAGGAAGTGCTGTACAAGAATCCAGAAATTTTGGTCTAAAACGACAAGAAGAAAAAATGCTGCCAAAGAGGGATCCTTTGAAACTCTGGCTTTGTAGAAGTAAGGGTAAAAGTGTCCGCTCTAGGAACCTAAAGCAAGTTTGATCCCATCCATGTGTCTGACTGGACACACTTTGAGGTGCTGCATGGAAGAGTGTCCCACACCAGCAGCTCTGTTCTTGCTTCCATCAGCCTTCAATCAGTTCATTCAGTAGAACATGTGGCTCTCAAAGAAATTTACACACTTATCTTCTGTGTGTGGGTGCAAAAAGTAAAATGAAGGCAAATAGTGAGATAGGTTGTTACCATCCTGCCTGTATTTCGAAACAACATGGACATGTTGGTCAGTGCCAAGACTCATTTCCTTCCCAGGATTTGGCTGTAACAGAATATAGAGTGAAAAAACAAGCCCCTCTTACAGCACAGATGCTGGTGGCACGATACCACGTGGTGATCTGGATTCCATGGATTCCCTCTGCGCAGACGGTGGAGGAAGATATCCTTAGACTGATGGCAGTAATCATAAAGCTGATTGATCTGGCAAGCTGCAGCCTCAGCAGAGACTGGCCACATCTCCACAAATCTCCTACTTCTTTGATTTCCTCTTGAAAAAATATTCGAAAGTATGCGTATTTCTGGAGGTCTATTCATTCGGAATGGGGTGAGAGGAAGCAAAGACAGAAGGAAGAACAGACATAAATGTGAATAATATAGAAATTATTACAAATACTGCAATGTGTGTGCCTGAGTGAAAAGCAGGGACATCACCTTTGCATTTTGGTCAGTACACCTGACACTGAGCAGCTGGTGTAGTCTGTGGATGAGTTATTTTCAGGGGTATGATCTGAACCTCAATCTCTCTTTAAATGGTGAAGTCCGTGGCAGTGACATCTACCCCAAACCCTTTGCTGTTCATCCTGTAAACTCTCACTGACTGCACAGCTGCTCTCCCCATCTCAGATCCCAAACCTGCTGACTGGTTTGTTCTCTTTCCACTTTACAACATAGCTTTGTACCCTCAGAAATCAAGATGTACAAAATTTGGGAGCACAACAATAAGATAGGTTTTAATGATAAGAAAAATAAATCTAGAGGGAAGAGGAAAGGAAAAATTGGCAATTCCCATTATAAGGACCTGATTGTGAATGAAAGAATCTGCACAGTGGTTGCTAAAGGCCTGAAGCTCCAGAGCTGCTGCCCAGAAAGAGATTTGTATACCTTTCCAGATTGTGGCAACTGTTTCCACCTATGGAAACAGACCATCAGGCTCTGATGTGGTCACTGATCACAGACAGGAGTCACAGTTTTTATTCATCTTTTTTGTAACGTTATTTGAGCATGACTTTAAAAAACCCCAAAGATTTCCTAGGACTTAGAAGAAAAACTTCCCTTATCTTTTCCACCACAGGAAAGGAAAGCTATTTTTAGAATTCCAAAAAATATTTGGAGTGATGTATTTCATTTGTCCATTCTTTTCCTGCCCTTTGTCTGCAAAGGCCATACTGGAAGATTATTTTTTTGTTTGTTTTAATTTTAAGCCGCAAAGTAAATCTTGTAAGCTTGGCAGGTGAAGCCCTTAGATATTTCAGTGCAATAGTTTGCAATTCTTGTTTTTACAGCCGTAAACACCTTCTAACGCCAGAGGGGAAGAGGACTTTAATCCAGATAAAATAAGATTCTTAAACCCTGAAAACTGTACTCAGATTTATGGGCCAATTTTAGTATTTGGGCTCCCGTGCCAAAAGCTGCACATTCCACATGTGCAGCATGGGGTGTTGCCTGCCTGGCTGATTCCAGGGTCATGGCACACCAAGCTGCATCACCCATCCAGAGTTACCCCACAACCTGTTCCAACAAACAAACTCGGAGTTTTGTTCTCAGAATGTGTTTGCCAAATGTTATTTCCATATTTACTTTGCCTTTTAGCCTTAAATATTTTATTTTTTCTCTTGTAGTATTTTTATCCTGTATCTTATTTAACACCTTTTAATAAGCTGAATTCTTACCAAGCAAGCACAACAACATCTGAAAGATGAAATCTCTCTCTTTGATGGTATGAAACCATGACCCAACAGGCCCATCCTCTGCCTGCAGGGCTACGGGGAGCTTCATGTTAGATTATTAAATCCTTCAGAAACTCAGGTACGTTTATTCCTAATGCAAGGTATCCTGCCAAATCACCATCCTTTCCTCTTTTGAGTGCAAAAATAATTTACAATTTAGAAGTATTTACCATTTTGCTCTGCCTAAATCACGTTCCCCTTTTATTCCTGAATAGTTCTAGTTGCCATTTGCTTCTTTTTGTTTTTCCAAGCAGCTCATTTGCTTTGGTTCTGCAGAATATTTAAATGTGAAGTTGCAATGGTGTCTCACAGAAACCAATAGGACAAGCTGGCGCACAAAACTGTTCCTCACTTCCACCTGAAGATAAACACCTTCCTCTGCCTTCCTTGCAAGACCTTTCTGGCCAGTTCTGTGTCCCACTTGCACTTGAAGCTCCCAAAGCCTCTGTGAAAAACAGACCAATCTCATTCTTTCTTTAAAAAAACCAAGTGAAAACCTGTTCTCAGGTTTTGACACATTTTGACTGTCAAATGGGTCAGCATATATGGGACTGCCTGAAGCTTGATTTTTAAATCTTATCTCTATTTCCAACAACTTCTGTTTTCTAGCATTACACTTGCTTGAAAGTAACAGTTTGCATTTACTACTTGCTTCATCCCCACCAGTTATACCTGAAATGTCATCTAAATATCACTGCGATGTAGGGAAGGAATCAATCTACTCTGCTCCTGAACTGTTTTTATCCTTTCATCCACAGCCACATTTCTAGAGATTTTCTCGGATTCATTGCTGGCAGTTTAAACTTCACACAGACAAATTTAGCCATCCTTTTTTCTGGCTGCCTCACACTTCCATCACCAGTAAAGGCACCCAGCTACAAGCGCTGCTCTTTAGAGAGCTGGGCACCTTTGGTGCCTTCCTTTCTTTCAGTGTTCCCTCTCCGACCATCCCGCTGCTCCTGCTCTCACTCAGCTCCTGCTGCTCCTCCATCCATAGCAGTCAGAGATGATCTTTTCTCTTTCCAGACAGTACAGGATTGTCTATCTCCCCTTCCCTGGCACTGCTTCTTTCCTGCCTCTCTTCTATCTTTTACAATCCAGAGAACAAGCAGCTACTAAGATAATTTGTCTGTTTTTTGATAAGAATGCGGGAGCACATCTGCTCCTGAGAAAGCTTAGATGTCTCATTCCTGTCATTAGGACTCGAGTATTAATTTGAACTTTTTCTCTTCTCACTTTCCTAATGTGACATTTGGTTAATGGAAGTCCTCTACAACTGTTTGCAGATTTCTTTCAACATGATCTTGGAGGTGGAAAAACTTCCCCAAGTTGGCTTTCCAGGTCATTAATCTTTCCCCAAACTGCTCTGGAACAGGCACTGTTAGTACAGGATCCAGACAAGCAAACAAAATCATTTTCAGGGAATTTTCCTGTGTGTGGCTCTCAGGGGGGAGGGGGAACGCTTGACAAGGTTGGCTGATTCAAAGACCGCGGTCTGATCCCTGCCGGGACTTAAACCATGGGTCTGTGGACACCTGCTCTGCAAACAAACCTTTTACTGATGTTTTCAATTTCCTTCTAGAAGTACCCATCACTTCAGAAAATCAATATCTTGTTTTAAAACTCAGATAACTATTTTATCTTTAGTAGGAGTAAATAAACCTGCTAATGCAGCTATTCCTGTATCTTAATAAAATTAAAACTGAAATTAAAATGTGAGTTTACAGGCAATCTGTATCTGTGTTTAAAAAAAGAACTATCGGGTATAGGTTTGCTTTGTGAATTTTAAAATTATTTTAATGTTAAAATTAGATATTGTTAGTTAAGTCAGTGAGTTAGTTTGGCTGGTTTGGTTTTTTGTTTTGGTTTTTTTTTTCCCTCTTAAGTCTCCAATTTGTGGAAGTAAAGTTTTTTGGTTTAAGACCAAAATACCCTTGAGATCTTGTTTATAAACACTTGAAAAAAAGTGTAAGTATTGGATGAATTAAAAAACACTTTAAAAATGTATGCAATCTCATAAAAGGTGGACAATGAGACCACTGAGAACATACCTGGAGCGAGGGTGCTCAGCTGTGCTTTATCACAAGAACATACAAAAGGAAACCACATAAATCATGGTCAAAATCTTCTAAAATTCTGTGACTTTTAATCCTTGCCAATGAACTTGCTCACTTGAGTACAGTTTATTTAAGGGCAACTCAAGAGCAGGGGGCAAACAGAATTATTTTATTTTTAGCTTTTTGCTATATAGAACAGTTGGAGATCACTTGCTTGTGCAGTAGTCATAATTTGGGTATCATATCATCCTCCCCTCCCTGTTCTTTCCATTGCTGGGGGGGAAAACACAGAAAACAGTAAAAATGACACTTGATTAAATTAGACACAAGACAATCCTTAATGGCACTGCAGCAGCTGGACTTTGTTCTAGTAAGTAACCATAAAGTCCAGCTAAAATACATGGAAAAAATATGTTTCGCCTGGAGATGAGTTGTCTTTGTCGTGGAATGTCCAATGCTGCTGAGTTTGGACACGGCCAAAGCTTGGCTGGACTCCAGTTCTGCTCCGGGTGTGAGAAGGGCCAAATCCTACAGCCAGAGCCGGGAGAGCCCTGCCTGAGCCTGGTGCTCCAGCCAGTGGTGTTCCTGCAGGAAACGCTCTTCCCATGGATTGGGGGCCCTGCAAAGGGGCCATACTTTGGGACAAAACAAAGCCAAGGCCCTGCTTGCCATTCCAGCTTCAGTCACTGGAGACTCCTGTGACACCTTTGTGTCTTCCCCCATGTTTAGTTGGAAGCTTAAGCAGCACCTGCTGGTGGAAACAAAGGCTATGGCAGTGCTGAGCCACCCTCCTGGAAGAACAGGTTTCATCATTACTCTGAGCTCTGGGGAAGTTGCTCTAGAATGAAATAAGCTGGGCTATCACTGTTTGGAGTAATTTTGTCAGGGTAGGGACTGGCTCATTCCCAGCTCTGTGTGCTGAAGGCTGAGTGTGACCCAGCTGATCTCCAGGAGCCTGGGAACTTTCAGTGGCTGAGCTTTGGAATTGCAAATTAATCCATTGCCAGATTTAGTTAAGGCTGTATCTTCCCACTAGGGGAAAATGGTTATTTTGTTATAGTAGGAACCCCAGTGTTACTGCTCATGTTCATTGATTGTTGAAAAAAGGCAAAAGAAAACAGGGAGTAAAACTGGAATGCCCTGAGTTGGGGAACACGTTCCACCACATACCATCTCAGGTAATTATGCACGAGGAAGTGCCACTTGTGTGTGATATCTGTAAGTGGAACAATTTCTGTTTGAAGTAACGCTGCTGTCACAGACAGCAAGGGAACTTCCCTACCTCGGTACTGGGAAGGGAAGGATTAGACTGTAATGATTTCCCTTCTCTGTGATAACTGAATGCAATATAAAGTCAAGTACCTGGCAAAGTGCTCAAAGAAATGTTATCTTTTTTTCAGTTTAAAACTGAAATGGATTTGGCAGCGCAGGGCTGTGGTCAAAATGTGTGACCAGTACCATTCCCAAAATGCAAGAGCCAACAACTCAACTTCAGAACATTGCTGCAAGACAGGTAATTGAATTACACCACACGATTTTTAGTAAACTAAAAGAGGGGAGATTTAGATTAGATGGCGGGGGGAAATTGCTTATGGTGAGGGAGGTGAGGCCCTGGCACAGAGCAGCTGTGGCTGCCCCTGGATCCCTGGCAGTGTCCAAGGCCAGGCTGGATGGGGCTGGGAGCAGCCTGGGATAGTGGAAGGTGTCCCTGGCCATGTCAGGGGTGGAACTGGGTGGGCTTTAATGTCCTTCCCAACCTAGGCCATTTTATGATTCCACACTTTTTAATTTATAAAGTATTTAACACTCGTAAGACTGCTGGAAGGTGGCCGAAGCAGCACAGTATGAGTATGTTAACATTTCTCCTCATGAAAATGGACCTGAATCATCTGTTAGACCCCATGTTCTCCTGACAAAATAAAGCATAATAAGCCATCACTACTTGAAAGATCCAGATAAGAGGAATGGTGCTGACTGGAAACACCATTTGGAGGCTAAGCAGCATATGGAAGGAACAGGAATTCTGCAGCATCCATTCCTGCACAGTATTTATCTGGATAAGTAATAACACGATTCTCAGTTCCAAAATATTTTCTATAATAAGAAAATAATCTTTTTTTTTGTGGTGAGGGATGTTCTTTTATTCCAGAAATAGGATGGATACTTCGTCAAAGGGTTTGTTGTCCCTGGGCCTCCTGCAGTGATAGGATGGGTGCGTGGTGTTGCACTGGAGTTACAAAAGCTGTACTATTTTAATGCGGAAGGATGTGGTTTGGGGTTGGTTAATACATATTGCCTGACATATTTACAAGTGTCAGATTGTGTTCTCTGTTTATAAGATTTGTGCCAAAAGGAAGGGGAGTAACGTAGGCCAAAGTACTTCCCTAATTCCGGCTGCCAGGATGTAACAAGCAGTTTCTGGGCTGTGACACTTGGACTGAATAAATTGCAATTGTAACTGAATGTGAATAATTTGTACTTGAAAACACTTTTCCTCTCAGTACAGGCCCAGTCTTTGCAAGAGAGAATTCCTGGTCGGTGTGGCAGGGAAGAGATTGGATGGATGATGGATTCGTCAGTGGAAACACACACACAGTAAGAACCCCGGGCCGGGTGGAAATTTTCTTTTGGCCTAAATTCTGTCTCTCACTCTGTGTACGTAATTCAGGTAAACGTGATGCCTGTTTGTGGGAGAGATTTGTTACCATGAGGTAAATCCAAACTAACTCCAGTCAGCCATTGCAAGAGATGCTAATCTTAATTTATTGCCAAGGAAAGTAAATGGCAAAAAGACGCTTAAATGAGATTAAAATCACGATAAGGAAAGCTGCCGTTGAGCACAGAGGGAGAATTTTTCTACTGAATCATGTCATTGAAAATGTGCTGCGTTTCTGTATTAAAGCTTAAGCTGAAATGCTCAATATCTTCACCTGTTAAGCAGCATTATTTTCTTTCTACCACCTGTGGAACTCTCCAGTTAGGGAGAAACTCAGGCAGGTGAGCCTTAATCTGCTCCCACTAGTTCAAATCAACGGGTCATTATCAACAGGGAAAACAGTATTTGTGACTTATTATCTGTTTTAAACAAAGTATTTAATATTTACTGTTTATTGTATGCATATCCCTTCTTCTTGCATGGTGCTGATAACACCATGGGTTTGCTCCCTGTATGGGCTATTCACTTAAGAGCTGGACTCGATGATCCTCGTGGGCCCCTAGCAACTCAGAATATTCTGTGGTTCTTCTCCACATGATGACGTTTTGGGAAAGAATTTCATTTGTTTATCTAATTCAGGTGCTTTCGAGCTCCTTTATAAAAAACTAACTCCACCCAATGTCTTTGCAGCTGTTTCAGGTGAACGCGGGGCAGCTCCGAGGCTGCTGCGGGGGTCGCATTTCGCGGGCCGTGCAGAACGTGGGGATAAACTCGACTGTGACGGGGAGCTCGGCGTGCCCTGACGCGGCCACGGCCATGAACGAGTTTTGAGGCCTTTTAAAAATTACTTGGAGCACTCTCAGGTGCTGGGGAAACCCTGCGGTGAACCGCAGAATGGCCGGGACCGTGGTCTGCCTCCGATCCCCGCCCCGAGCGACTTCCCTTCCACGGGACGGGGCAGAGTATCCCGAGACGGAAGGGACCCACAGGGATCACCCAGCCCAGCTCCTGGGCCTGCCCGGGACACCCCAACAACCCCACCCTGGGCATCCCTGAGAGCGTTGTCCACGTGCACCTGGAGCTCTGGCAGCCTCGGGGCTGTGCCCGTTCCCTGGGGAACCTGGTCAGTGCCCGAAGAAAAGGAAAACCTTTCCCAAATGTTTGGGTAGCGCCTCTGTTCTTTTTACTTTTCCTTGATGGTTGAGAAGAGAATTCCGGCTGGTTGAGAGACAGTAAATGGTAACTTTCCTTATTCTGTTAATATTCATTTGGGGATTATATGAATGAAAAGCCCATTTGGTAAACTTGTAACATCACAATGTGAAACACCTTTTCCAGTAAGCCACTGGCTTTCTTGTGTCCTGTGGTGCTTTGTGACTTCCAGGTGGTCCCTGGGGAGCCCGTTCAGCGCCCGACCACCCTCTGGGAGAAGAGCCTTGTCCGGGCGTGCAGCCTGACCCTGCCCGACAGAGCTGCGGCGGCTCCGTGGGGCGCTCCGGGGGCCGCAGGGAGCGGAGATCCCGCTCCGGGGGCCGCAGGGAGCGCAGATCCCGCTCCGGGGGCCGGGACAGGGCCCGGGCGCGGAGATCCCGCTCCGGGGGCCGGGACAGGGCCCGGGCGCGGAGATCCCGCTCCGGGGGCCGGGACAGGGCCCGGGCGCGGAGATCCCGCTCCAGGGGCCGGGACAGGGCCCGGGCGCGGAGATCCCGCTCCGGGGGCCGGGACAGGGCCCGGGCGCGGAGATCCCGCTCCGGGGGCCGGGACAGGGCCCGGGCGCGGCGCCGCCGCTCCCGAGCGCCCCCAGCGGGCGGCGGGCGCAGCGCAGCGGCGGCGGGAGGCGCCCCGGCGCCGGGGCCCCGCCCCCAGGCCCGCGTCACGTGGTGCGGCGCGGACCAATGGCGCGGCGCGGTGCGGGCCCGGGCGCCATTGCTGTCAGAGCGCAGGAGGCAGAGCGGGCGCGGAGCTGCGGCCGCCGCGGGCACGGCCGGCACAGCGCGGGCGGACAGCGCTCCCTGCCCGGGCCGGGCCGCGCCCGCACCGCCGCCACCCCGCGGGCAGCGCCGACGAGGCGGCGGCGGCGGCAGCGGGAGGAAGAGGAGGAGGAGGAGGAAAACACCATCCACGCACAGCCAGCGGCGGCAGCAGCGAGGGGCGGCCGGGCGGGGCGGGGAGGGGACACAGCGCCCCCCGCCCGCCGCCGCCTCCGCACGGGGCCGGGACCGGGACCCCCCCTCGCCCAGCCCGCGCCGCACGGACCCGCCGCCCTCCGCGCGACCCCCGGCCGGGGGGGGCCGCACCTGGACGCGGAAGGGCGGCCCCGGGCCCCCCTTCCTCCTCTTCTTCTCCCGGCCTGGAGGAGCGGGGGACGCGTCCTCCCTGCTTGCACCGGAGAAGGGTCCCCCGGCTCGAGGATTATCGGCGCGGGGGCGGGTAGCGAGGAGTAGCGCGCCCGCCCCGGCCTCGGCGCGTCCCCTCCCGGCCGCGGGGCCCCGCGGGGCCGGAGCGCGGCGGCCGCCCCGGGCAGTGACGGGGGTCGCCCGCCTCGCCCCTCGCCCCCCGGCCGTCCCCCCAGACATGCCCCGCCGTGGCGGCCCGGCTCGCCGAGGATCATGACTGCGGCGGCGAACTGGGTGGCGAACGGGGCCAGCCTGGAGGACTGTCACTCCAACCTCTTCTCGCTGGTGAGTGAGTGAGTGAGTGAGCGGGCGGTGGGCGGGTGGGTGCCCGGGGGTGGCTCCGCGCCGGGTTTGTCGGTCGGGAGCAGCTGCCGGGGGTTTATAGGCAGGGCCCGGGGCTGCTCCTGCGCTGGCCCCTCCCCCGGCCCGGTCCCCGTGTTTATTTTGCTCCTTAGCGTGGTTTGCTGCGGGTCCGTGTATCGCGCTCGCAGCTGGAGAGCGGGGAGGGGATGGCTTCGCGTCCCCTCCACGACCATCTTCCCTGGTAAACAGGCTCCTCTCCCCGCCTCCCTTGGCACTCCGTGCCCTGTGCGCTTTGTGCCACCGAACCGGGGGGTTTTCTCTCCTCACAATGACAAACGCCATTTCAGCAGCGGCGAACGTTCATGTAGTGTGATCGTCTGTCGGACTTAGCTCTGGGCTCCTGTGACGGCGTGTCAGCTGCTGTTACAGCCTGCTCTCCTCTTTGCACACATCGTGCTCGGGGGCAAGAGGTTAAAAAAAAAGAAACGAACCCAAACCTTTGAATTTTTTCTTCTCTGAAGAACGGCGGCTGACAGTAGTGTGCCGGCTTGTTTGCATAGATACCGTCTGCCCATCTCCCTGGGAACTTCCGACGTGGATTGCGTGGTTTAATGTTGCAGAAATTACGGTATCAGTTTTGGCTAGCTGTAGATTGGCAATTTAAATTTAAAATACGAAAACAATTTATGTGTAATGGCAAAGTCATTTGGAAATACCTTGCTTTATTTTATCTGGCACGCACAGGAACATTATCCCTTCTGGCTGGGCAACAGCTGAGTGAGCGAGAGGGCTGCTGGATCATCGGGAGCCTTCCAGTGCTACAGGGATAATGTCGGAGGGGAGGAGGGACTTGATCAGTGCGTGGTGTGGTGGAGTTAAAACCTTGTGATGCAACTTTGGGGGTAGCATGTGTGAAAGGGTTGTGGTGGGTGCCCCCTCCCCGCAGCAGAGCTCTGCCAGAATTGGAGGTGGGTGCATATGTTCTTCTTCTGATAGAACGGAAGAGATTGTTTTTAGCTCCCTTATGAAAATTAAGAGAGGAAAAAAAAGGAAATTACTTAGAAATGCAAATGACCAAGTTCTTTGTTTTATGCTTTTTAACTTTATTATAGTATACTTGTTATTTTGTCTCAGGGTTGTTTTTTTTTAAATCTACATGTATTTGGCGTTTATTTTGCTCGTACCTTTTAAGAATCTGGGCCAAGAGCCGAAGTCTTCCACTGCTGGAAAACTGGCCCAGAGCTTGTTCTGTGAGAATGATACATTTCTTACTTTGGCTTTTTGTTGAACTGTTACGTTATGTAAGTTTGTATCGGTGCTTCTGTTTGAAGGCACTTGGTAATATTGATAAATATGTAGCAGTGCTCTGTGTATCGAGATGTGGGAAAGGTGATTTGTGGGATTGTTATGGTGATTTTGACTACGCTGCTCTTTGCTAGGGAGGAAAATAAATCGGGAAGCGTGAAGGGAACAATCGTATCTGATTGTAGGAGGGAGGCAGTGGAGGGTTTGCTCCTCGCAGGGTTGTGAAGTCCCCGTTCATTAATGCAGACTGGAGTGTGTTTTTGGAGAGGCGGAACTTCTCCTGCAGTTGCAATCTGCGAATCTGTCACTGGTCAAAATAATTGTTGGCATGCAATTAGCATAAATTATAAAGTGAAGCTATTTCATAGTTATTGTGGTTTGGTTGTGTTTTTTTTTTTTTTTCCCCACCTGACTAGGCTAGGGAAATGTTCAATTTTAAATGGGTGTGTAATATCACTGAAATAAGTTCAACGAAATTCTTTTGCAAGTGGCTTTAATAATAATGACTTTAATGTGCAACCCTTTAATCTCCCATGTAATTTTGTGGGAGGTATCTGTACCTTAATGTGGTGCTGTGTACGAAACTCTGTTTTTATTGTATTCTGGCTCTGGAAAAAAAGAAGGAATAAAGTAGTAGGTTTTTTTTAAATACAGCATATGTGAAAACTATTAGGAAGATTTATTTTAGATTGTGTTAGTGTTTTTTGGGATTTAAGTATCAATGAAAGATATTGAAAACAGAAACACTGACTGGAAATACGTGGCCAGCACCACTGACCCTTTAACCTCACATTGTCATATTAATTTCAAAATTTATGAAGTGTTAAAGCTACAGTAGTCTGGATTAGTAGTTAGAGAAACTTTTGCTAATCATTTACTTCTTCAGTGTAACAGAACAAAATCTAAATCAGTAGTTGGTAGGAATCCATTCATTCTTTAGGAGTGAGGTAGATTACAAATATTTGGGAAATTGATTCTGCTATTAGAAATTGGGGGCTTTTCAGTTGCAGGCTTTGTTTTGGGTGTGAATCCCAAGAAATGTTTGTGACTGGAGAATTGCAGTTCTGAAGTAATTACAGTCTATCATGATACTGTTTGGTCATGGTTAAATAATCTTTCTTGCCACAGATATTTGTTTTGTGGAAGCAGCAATGCTGTCTCCGTGCCCTGGAGAAGGCAGAGCTCTGTGCCAGCTCTGTCTGGTTGCTGTGGTGGATTTGGGTTGGTTTAACAATTCATGATTTCTATTTTCCTGTCGACTGTAGAAACGCTAGAGAGGTTTGGAGCCTTTGCTGCTTCTGAATCTTTTAACGGGAACTGTTTTCTAAAAGCTTCTAGTAACTGATTCTCTTTTATCAGTGATGTCCAGAAAGTGTGGAGGCCCTCGGTGCCCTGGGCTCAGAATGTGTCACCTGAGGGGAGGGCACGGTCTGAAACGAAGGCTTTAAAGTTACCTTTGACTGTGCAGGTGCTGGGGCAGTGCTGGGCTGGCAGAGCTGGGTTCCATGGAATGTCCCTCTGGACTGCAGCCCTTGGCAGCACCATTGTGTGTGTGGTGCTCTCCAGCAGAGCAGGAGTCCAGCACGGCTCTGGAAAATGGGTTAATGCTGGTGTGCTCTGTCAGGCAAAAACCCCCAGCCGGCCTGCACAAAGGCATCCCGAGTCCTGCTCTAAGTGTGCAGCCTTTCCCAGTATGGTGATGTAAGGGCCAGTTTGCATCTTTGTCATCAGAGTACTCCTCTAATAATAACTTGTTTAATCTGCTGGGTATAATAGCCTTGCTCGTTAAAAATACACTTTCCGTCTGAATTTGCTGCTCCTAGCACAGCAGTAGGAGAAATGATATTTATCCTCGCTCTGTTTTTGCTGTAGTCCAAATGTCTGCTGCTGCTTCTGAAAAGAATGTCTGTTTTGATAAACAGTATTTAATAAGCCATTGTAATGGCCAGTTTGTTTAAATACTAATTAAGAGCTGCCTAATAACTATTTAGAGACAAAAGGTTCTGAGGTAATATGCTTTGTATTAAAACTTCAGCCCCAGCTGGCAAGCAGTCTTCCTGTGAATAATCCTTAATCATAAAAGTAGTCTTACTGAAATTAATTTGACTTTTCCTGTGAGTAAGGGTTACTCATATGACAGCGAGGGCTTGCATGAAGATGTTTCCTCAACTGTCTGGCTTTGCTGCCGTGGTGGATCCAAAGGCACAAGTCAGTCTCGGGAAATTGGGGTGAAGCTGCATAACACTGGATATAGTGGAGCTGGAAAGAGTACAGCCAAGGGTGTCAGGAATGGCCTGAAATTTGGTGGAGCCTTCATGGGGTAGAAAGGTTTGGTGCTGTAGGAATCTTCATCCTGGAAAAGACACAATTGTGCTCTTGGCAAGTGAGACCAGGTTATAGAAGCTGCTGTGGAAGATGTCTCTTGTTCTTGTATAAGTGCATTCCTACAGAAACCAGCTGCCAGAAGGGTCCAGGCAGTGGGAATTGTGTTTGCTCCCGTTCAAAGGCAAAGTTACAAGCAGTGAAGGCCGTCACTGCTGTTGCTTTTTGTAGTTCACATCCAGGAACAGAAGTTGTCCCCTTTGATCAGGGAGTTTTGTTGATGTTTCCATAATAAAATAAAAGGACTTAAAGCAACCTTAGGTGGCATTTGGATTATTCTCCTAAAGGTTCTTCATGGCATCAGAAAGTGAAAGTTGCAGAGGCTGCTGTGAGATACTCCTTGGTGTTGCATAATTGTCCGTAAAGGACTTCATAGTAAATGTTGATTGCTCAATGCCTACAGTAGTAGTGAATTAACCAGTAGTCCTTGCTTGTGTTTTCATAAATGCAGTGGGATTTGGGCATGCTGGATGTTACAGCACTCGCAGTGGATATCTTGCTTGTTTGGAATTTTATGTAGGTGTGAATTTACATGCATAAATAATTAAGAAATGGAATTAACTTCTCAAGTTGTGCAAAAGTATTTGATTCTCTAGTTATCCTGAGTTTTATTAGGTAACAAGACAGAGGCAGAGAGATGACATTAGAAACCTTTTTCACTTCTTGCTAGTAACAGATTATTTCAGGTTTTAAATCACTTCAGTGGTAAGGTTTTTATTATGTCCTGTCAGAGTATTTGACAGTTTAATGGGACGTGCCAGGGAGAGGGTTTGAAGACAAAAGACCCAGATTTGCAAAGAGATTGGGACAGTGACATTGAGCCAGCGTGCCCAGCTCCGGAAGGGGAGTTGAGGGATCTGTTGGATAACCAACCTTATTGGAATATTCCCAAAGAAGATGGGGGGTGCGGGGATGACGTTTGCAGCTCAGAGTAAGCGTGCCCAAGCTAATCACTGAGAAGTACTTGAGTGAGGTTTCCTTGAAATCTCGAGTGTCTTGTGAATGTACACGTGTCCTGGGGCTGGGAATCCTTCCCCGGAGACTGTGTCCTGATTCTGGTGGCACTGTGAGTCTGGTGGTATGCCAGATATCAACATAATAAAGAAAATACTCAAATGTTAGCCTGATGTATTCAAAAAAGTCCTAGGTAACTGCACCTTAGGAACAATAATTTTAATTTACTGTAACACTATCTGGAAATAAATTTTCCTATTTTTCTACATTTTTAATAGAGAATTGACATCATAACCCCAGTTCTCAAATACCCTCCCTGCCCTGACTCATTTGATCTTGAATTTTTTCGCCTTCTTCTGAGAGCGCTTCTTCATATGAAAGAGTAAAGAAAGATCTACAGATAGGATTAAAAGTTCTTTCTTCTATTATTTTCCTTCTGGACAATGCAATCTTTTGAAGAAAATCTAAAGGAACTGGAGGTTTTGATCTTTGGTGGAAAAAATAAGCGTGGTGCATATGAGAGATATCTGCCGAGTGTGTTAACTTGAGTAACGGTCATTTGATGAAGAAAGAATCTTTATGGATTTTAATTTTTTAATCTCTCTTGTTCTCAGAAGCGTGACATGAAAGGATCTGTGTGTATGCAGATGCACTGCTTTTAAATACCAAGCCCCATCAGCGTTAGGGGGCTGTTGCACTTTGTGATGGGGTGAACACCTGGGCTGATTCGAAGCTTCCTGTTCACTGGGTGAGAGTAAGCCTGTTGTCTCCACTTTGCTTGATCTCTCTATGGAATTGCACCCACGTCCTCATCTGGCCCAGTCCAGTTTTACATCCTTAGTTGTGGCAGATCCCTTTCATCAGCGTTTGGGTTTTGCTCTGATCGGAGCAGGAACGTGCCTACAAATTTTTTGTCGCATCCTGTGACTGGAATGGCTGGCACCTTGCTGCATTCCTTCATTGTCTCCCTGCTGTTACACCTGCTCCCTCTCTGCCTTTCATTTTTCCTTGAGTGCTGGCTCCAGTGTAAGCCAGGATCACCTCATTATAAATTTATGTCCTTTGTTTTTTTCTGTGTGTTCCATCGTAGCTGTGGAAGGTGACAGTTGATGTCCACAGACCTCTAAAACCCCTTTTCCTGAGCTTGTGCGGGATCCTCTAGACAACCCAGTAACACTGGATAGATGCTTGGGCTGTTCCCACTGTTGTTAAGGCTGACAAGTGTAGTTTATACAAAACTTTGGAGTCTGTGTGTGTTCATTTACTGTTCTGTGGGTGAGTCGTGCACTTTGTTGTCTAGAGTCTGGCACGGTGGCATTTGCATCTTGTTGGTGCCATAGTAACACAAATAATAAGCAAAAATACTGCTCTGACTGAAAACATGCTTGTTTTAGTATTAACTTGCCAGTTTTAAAAGTGCACAAGTGTTTCCAACAGAAGATCCCAACCCAAATCCAGAAGATTTGCTTATAAGGAGTGTGTGTTTACACGGGGGCATCTTTGTTCCTCAGACCAGGCTGTTCCCCTGCTTTCATTTTGAGCTCGAAGTATGGCTTTAAAAATAGATCCTCTTTCCTTGAGTTCCCTGACATCCACTGGTAGTTTTAAAGAGAAACCAGCTAATAAAAATATTCTGCTCTGCAGACCTCAGCGTGTGACTAAAAGCCGGTGTTGGGCTCCCTGTGCACGTGGTAGCGGAGCGAGCGCACAGCGCAGGGATAAGGGGCCCGGGGCACCGGCAGTGCCAGCTTGTGGTGTTTCCTGCTGTGGCCCTGCTCGGTTCAGAGCTGTGCCTTAGTGTGATCCCAACACTGCAACGGGATAACGAGGGCTGGGCAGAACCTGCTCTGATCGCAGGGAGGAAGTTCAGCTCTTCACAGCGGGAGAGGAGAGTTCTCAGCATTTCCTCACGTAGTAAGGAGCTGCTTTACTGACAAATGTAAAAGATTTAAGCAGTCTTTCCTTTGGCTTGTGCTGTGAATTTTGATTAATTTTGATGAATTCTGACTCTCTACTTCAGTCTGTAAAAATACGTTATTTCTCCTTGAGTCATGTGCGGTTTAATCCATGAGCAGCATTGCAGCAGCGCATGTGGAAATGTGGCTGGAGCTTTTAGTGGCATCCTCGCTTTTGTTTCTTTGAGATGGGGAATTTTATTGTGTGGTGCTGTTGTATAAGGTGCCCTGAGGCAATATTTACATTTATGTGACTAACACAGATGAGCTCAAACGTACACAGTGACCTTGTCCCTATATTAAGGAAAGTATTTAATGAGCTTATGATAATGGAGAAAAATGGGCAGGCTTCTAAAATTACAAAAGTAATCAGATATGACACATGTATTTTTGTATCACTTCTCGTGAGGCACTTGCCTCAGCTTTCTTTAATCAGCCAGTGTTGCAGCTTTGTGTATTCTTGTTTATGAAAATTATAATTACAGAGGAAAAAGTTTGGGGTTTTTCCCCCTCTTTCATTTATTTCCCTCCCCCTTCACTCTTCTTCCATGCCTTGGTGATTCCAGAAAGGTTCATAAATTCATGTTTAAGCCTGGCGTGTGGAACTGACCTAGTGAAAATCTTTTCCCCCTTCTCTCTCCCAAGGCAGCTCTGTTCCCCTCATTCCTCTCTCCCCGCCACGTTTTGGCAGTGGTGTGGATTGAACGGAGATCAAAGTGGCTTTGTAACCACAATCCATGTCTTAGAGAAGGAAATTTAAAGCTTGTTCAGTAAAACTTTATTTCATTCATCTCTTAGCTTTAAAAGAGCTATGCTGTGGTCAGGGCCTTGTGGTTGCCTGTTCTTATGACTCCATATTTGCCCATAAAATACAATATTTTGTGAGAACAGAGGATTGAAAGCAAAATTTAAAGGAAAACTCTTCTTTACCTATTGACCAGGCACTGGCAAACTTCCAGTTTTTGATAACGATGCATTCACAGCTATGAGACAAAAGTTTCAAAATGTGTTGGTTTTTTACATTATAGACTCGTGACTTTTTACTTATAGGAGTCTCTGGTTTACTAAGAAGTTTTCAAACCTAGTTTAATATATCTGCAGTCTCTTAGTGTTGGACTTTTATGAGTCTCGCTTCATGTGTGTCTACAATGTTACTGAATTTGTAGGTGGCTCTGGTGAGACACAAAATTAATTCCATGAATATCTTGTAGTGGCCATGTCAAGTATTTCTATAAAAAAATAATTTCTTTGCTGAGAAAGAAGGTTAATTGGTTAAATTACTTTATTCTGAAAGAGCTGCTTTCAGTTTTTGGCCCAGAGTTCCTGGTTATTTAATTTTCCATGTGTATTTTAATAAAATTTTGACTGGAGCTCTCTGTGAATTTCTGTAATTCCCTTCTGGCAGGAGGTGCTGGATTCTTCTCTTTGCAGGAATGACAGTGAGAGAGCTGGCAAAGTGAATCTACGTGACCAGTCATGTAGTGGCTTTATTTACTACTTTCCATGTTACAGAAGACTCATATGCCAGCATTCTGCAGGTGGTGGGTTTTGAAGGGCTGAGGGATTTTGGCTGATCCTGACAAGCTGGGCACTACTGGGTGTCAGTGGTGAGGACAGGCATGAAGAACCGGGGCTGGGGGCTGGGCTTCCTGTGCTGTCCCTGCCCCCCTGTCCCAGAGCAGGAGCCTGGGATGGGCCCCTTTGGGAAGGGAGCGAGGTGGGCAGGGATGGACACAGGGGTAAAACCGAGCTTTGCTGGGCCGGGCAGGGATGGACACGGGTTAAAACCAAGCTTTGCTGGGCAGGGCAGGGGCAGACACAGCTGTAAACCCATGAGGGCTGCTGTGCTGCTCAGATGTGGGGCACGGGAATGTTCCGAGTCCTCGGTGCAGCTTTTTGTGTAATGGAAGAAAGGGAACTGCATTCTTTAACTCACTGTGCCAAAGTTTACTCTGCTCGGGTTGTTACTTCCTCCAGCCCACCCTCCCCCCCGTTTCTTTCTGCCCATATGTCAAATTACTTGGTTTGGGAAACATCTGATAGTCTATTGTATGACTCTGATGTTTGACATTTCCTTCCTCCTTCAGTTAAAAAAAAAAAACTAGAAAAGAAAGTTAAAGTTGGGAAGAATAGAGAAGATTCCTTTGTTTGCTTGCAGATTTGCTTTTGTCATTTTTTTTTTTTTTCATGTGTTGGACTGCTTTTCTGTAGTCCAGCTTTCTCTGAAAGGAGACTTTTAAATTTGGAAAATAGGCAGCCAGTTCTGATTCTTCCTGAAGGGGACTTGCATACCTCATCATTCACCCTGTCTGAAAACAAGGGCGGGATACTTAGGCTGCTGGCAAGTTGCATCTTTATTTGTTTTTTTTTGTGTGCTACTGAAGTTTGCAGTGGTAGTTTTCATTTTATTATCTGTTCTCAACCATCTACTCAGAAGTTAAAATATACTTGATTCCCTTTTGTGAAGAGACTGAAAGTGATGGAGAACTCAGAGTTGCCTTTCTGTAAAATAGTGTCTGTGACCTGACCTGCGGGGTGGGTCACTACCTAAACCCAGGGTTTGGTGATATGAAAAGAATTTCTTCAATTCCTTCTGTCTTTCATCTTGGAGATGGCATTTTGCTTCCAGGCATTGTGTGCTTCCATGCAGCCTGCAGGGGTAAATGTTCAGCTCTGCCGTGGGTAAGCCTCATTCCGTGTAGAATCATTAAGGCTGGAAAAGGGCTCCAAGATCAAGTCCGCTTCTTCCCTTTGTCCCGATAATAACCCAAACCAAATCAAGCCCAGTCATGCCTTGTTAAATGCTGTTGGCTGCCGTGGCTTTGCTGGGTAGATGTTTGGACATGGGTAGGTTTTGTGCATCCTCTGAACCCCAGATTCCTGCCTATTCTGTTTTGTTGTGCAGATTGGCTTTCCCATTTCCCTTTCTCGCTCCTGGTGATGGGATTCTGGCACAGCAGCTTCCCATTCTGTGTGGCTGTGTTGGTGCAAGAGCCAGCAGGACGTGTGTGTGGAAGTGCCTGGCTAAGTCTCACTCCCACGCTGACCTGGGTCAGTGCTGCTGTCATCCTTCAGTTTCCTTATGGTTGTGTCCTGAATAATTTGGGCTTGAAGGTATCTTTTCAAGTGATGGCAGAGTCTCAGCCCTTTGGCTTCCAGCCACGGTTATCACATTATCCTTTCCCACCTCTGATGGACTGGGTTACAGCCCTGACAGTGGAGGGGAGCTGCCGAGCCAGGCACCAGTGTGGAACGTGTTCTGAATTAGCTGGATCGGTTGAGGGCTGGAGGTTTGCTAACCAAAGCCTTCACTGAAAGTGAAAGATGTTGATCTAACTCAAAAGTCTTTTCTTAAAACTTTCCTCTTTAATTCTTTTTTGTTTTATAATGATTTTTTTTTTAGAGTTTGTGCAGTTAGTCCTGAATGGCTGCTGCTGCTTTCTGGGGGCATTGGGTCCTGGCTGAGGATGGCAGCTCTGAGGGTGAGCATTGACTGCTCTCTGTGTGCTGATGAGATTTCCAAGGTACCTCTTGGTGCCTGGCTAAATGGCAGGGCATGGAACAGCTTTGTGGAATCATAATTGCACAAGTGTCCTGTTCAGTGGTGGCCAGTGTTTGTCTGGCCTGCTGGATTTGCTGAAGTGGATGTAGTTGCACTTCCCTTGAATAATCTCCCAGGCTCTCTGTGTATTTGGTTGAGAGGTTTCTTGAAGCAGGTAGATGTTTTATGTACTTATGTACTTACGAAATTGTCTACAAGTTTTTGTCCTGATACAAAAATTTCAGCCACCTCGTTTTGGTTTGAATCTGGGTTCTGCTAATTTAATTTGATATCTGGAAGAAAACCAGTGGCTGTTCTCTAGAGAACCTCAGTTTCCCTCTTGTAAACCAACCAGACTGAGTCCTTGGATGATTTTTTTACTGTATGGAATATATATTTTTTGACCATTCCTGTAATTATTCTGGTTTTGATGTTGTGAAACAAGAGCTGTAGTTGTGATGAAGGTGCAGAGCTACAGGTGAATTATAATGGCCTCAATTTCTGTGTCACCTTCTGTTTCTTTCATAGGCATTTCTCACATTTGGTTTTGTTTTGCCAACCTGTTTTTGCAGTGGACTAGAGGAAGATACTTTTTCCCTTTCAGTGTGTCAGTGTGTGCTCATTTTCCTTCTGCTGTGTTTGATTGTAGTCATCTACTTTAGTATTTAACCTTGAAATTCTGTGAGAGTTTGGATCCATATCAGTAATTTGGGCCCTTTTACCAGATTGCTTTTTCTTTTGTGCTTGCCACTCAAAAAGCCTTTGTTGGTAACTCCTGCATCTGCCAGAGCTGCTGAAATTTAAGCATTAGTATTGGAGTGCTTTTATATTTTCCACTGGGAAAGGTGGTACTTGGTTGCCACCTCAAATTCTTTTTGAGACGGGTCTGACTTTTGTTTCTTTGAAAAGAAGCAATTAATCTTCCTGGCTGCCTCCTCTCCCACATGGGCAGAATCACCCTGATGTTGGGGAGAAAGAGAAAAAATACCTCATTTCTGTCAGTGCTGTTTACTTTTTAGGCATAACAGCTCATGCTGTTAGTTTGTGGCTTTTAGTAATGTGGACTGTATTATTTTAGAAATGCCTTGGTTTTCTGGTCCTCAGTACTGTGATATGGGATCTCAGATGTTCCCAGGTACAGAAGTCCATCCGGGAGATATCTGATAATAGGATTTTGGTTACAGCTAAATCCTTCACTGAGACTTGGCAAAGATAAAAGATGACACACAAACGCCCTGACACTGTTGCTTGTCACAAACAGCTCTGGAGTAGGAGCATTTCAATAATCTGTTCCAGGGAGCATGAGGGAAGGAGGCAGCGTGGAGTGCAGGGATTTATCCAGCACAAAACTCTTCCAGGCACATGTGCTGCATGCACTGGCGTGCTCACTTTCACGTTGGTTTTAAGAGCAAAGGAATAACAACCAAAAAAAAAGGTAATTTTTTCATCCTTCATTTTTAAAAGCTTGTTAGTGGCTGCCCTTTATCCCTTTTTTTCCAGCCACTTGACTGTGTGCTTATGCAGGGAGAGGATTAAAGTCAAACATGTCATGCTGCTGCTGCTCAGTTGCATACTAAGAGGGCTGGGGCTGAGCGCTGGGCTCTGAAGCACAGACCATGGCACGGTGTTTTTGTTGGCCATGGGATGCCCATTTCAGAATCAGCTATTTTGTAAAGTGTTATTTCTTGTCTATTCTTGATTTCAGAGCAAGTTTGGAGGACTTTGTGCAGTTATTGCAATACTTGGCCTCACAGAAATGTCTTTTTGGAGCTCATTCAGTGCATGCAAGGCCTCTGCACTGCCATGTGATCCCTCCCTCTTCCAGGGGCAGAAGGGATAAGCCCTGAGGGAAGGGAACACAAACCATTCCCTGCTTTTTTTAAAATGGAAAGCGTAAAGAGGAGAATGTTAATATGTAGTTGAGGGAATGATCTGATTTCAGGAGACTCCACAGGGCTGAGGTGGTCAGTTTGTTGTGGGTTTTCAAACCCCAGAGAGCTCTAGTCAAGGGAGAAAAGAGGGGGAATGTCTGGGGACAGGTGCTGGCACTGCTCAGTTGTGCTGTGGGAATAGGAGCCTCTCTCAGGGTGTACAAACTGTAAAGCTGTGAAGAAAGCAAATGTTTTAGTTAAGCAATCTCCTCTGTTCTTTCCATTCACTTGACAGGGACTTAGGCAGATGTTACTAAATACTTCATTTCACTGCGAGACGGGGTGGTGTTTGCATCCCCCACAAGCAACACGTTGTTCCAGAGTAGTTTTCAGTCCCACTGTCCTCGTCCTTTTGTCCTTCCTTCCTGGTGAAGTGTATCAACATGACATAAATCTTATCTGGTATTTAAATGGCTGGAGTGGAGTGTGCAATGGTATTTTGTTGCTGTGTGAGGATGATGTAGTGAAATGAGACACTGTAACCAAAACAGATGGTGCTAATCTTGAGTCTGTCTGCAAGATCTTACAGCATTTAATTAAAATGGTGGTGTAATTCCCATGGCACCTTTAACTACAGTTTAAATTCTTGGACTTTGAACTAGGGGCTTTCTTATGCAGATTTTCACTCATGTGAGTAGTCCTTAGTATGAGTCTCTGGTGGCTTCAGAATAGCTACTTACTTGAATGAAGCTCTCAAGATGAGACTCTAATAAAACTGGCAAACATATATATGGCATTTGCATGCTTTATGTTCCAATTTGAAGCATAAATCGTAGACTAAAGATACTTAGCAACTACTCTCCTACGTAGAAGCAAACAAAATTCTAGATTAGAGAAATCGTTTAGACTGAGCCTAACTTCAGACGCTGGTAAATACAATGTTTTAAGGTACCCTGGGCAGCTCAACATTTTCTTCTTGGTTAGAAGGACATGTGGTGAAAGCTTTTATATTCCCTTTAACTGAAATGTATTTGTGGAAGTGATGACGGTGTGGTTTGGTTTTTTACATTACTTGCATCTTTTTTTAAGACCATTAAAGAAAGTTATGTTTGAAGCACTGGGCAGACCTGAATTTGTCTGAGTGGCACCTTTTGGGCAGGCAGTTGGGAAGTACTTCTATACTTGGTTTTTGTTTTGTTTCAAATTGGAGAAGTGTGGAAAATAAAATGACCTGAGCGCTGCCATGTTGAAAGTCTTTGAGAAATCAGGGTTGGAGCTGAGGGCCTGTGTGATGGATACCTGCTTCTTTTACTCACAGTATGATTTTACCTCCTTTCAAATATATCCTTCTTATTTTGAAAGTACCAGAGTAATGATTTTCTACACTCTGCAGCCTGACTCTGTCTTAGCTTTTCTTACTTTTCTGTACCATATGAAGCAGGAAAAATAACACATTTATCTAGTTTTAGTCATTGTTTTTAATGTAGAGAAGCACAAAGCAGTACAGAAACAACCCTGCTTTACGTTTGGTTCGGCCAAAACCAAAAAATTCTCAAACTTTTGATGCTCTCCCTCTTTCTCCTTCTGCTGTGTCTATATTATTGAATAATCTCTCCAAGGGAGCTTTGTGTATTAAAATGGGTGGAATTACTCAAGCGATCTGGAGAAGTTAATTTAGAGTTGGCCTGTCCATTTCCCATAAAACAGAGGCCAAAAAGCATTTGGTGGAAATGGGAAATAAAACAGGAGGTGGAAGATGGGTTTGTTTGTGTTCCATCTGCAAGGGCTGCAGGAGAGGAAAACAGTCACAGAGGCTACCCAGCACTAATTATATCTTCAGGGTTGCTGGGAGCACACCAGCACCAAGTCGTGCACTGTGACATGTTACTGGGGAATTGTGATTTTTAGCAGCCTAAACTCTACCAATCGGAGTGGAGCACGATGAGATCAGCAGAAGACCCTCCCAGGCTGCCTATTATTCTGATTTAAGCCTGAAGGGGGGAAAAGAATGAAAGCTTAGGTTTTCTGTCTCCTAGGACTTCACAGTGGTGGATGGTGTCCTGGAGCCCTGAGCTGTGGCAGGTACATGTGGAGGTGTCTGTATTTAGGGCAGCAGGGTGTGAAAGAAAGTGCTAATTTGCTCTCTGTGTCTCTCTGCTTGTCTCTGTATGTGCAGGGGGGATCAGAGGTTTGAACGCTCTCAGCTCATCTCTTTTGAGGCTGTTTCACTCTGCAGGGTGTGATGATGGTCGCTGAAACCTGAGTTTGTGTCCCTTTCCAAGGCACTCTGTGATGTTCTCTCTAAGGCCGTGCATCTGAATAAAGACGTTGGCAATGCACTGTTTTCATTAGTGCCTATTTCTTGGGGATGTTTTGGGTGGTTTTGGATGCCTGTATGGAATTTGAACAACCTCTTCTACCCTGACAGCTGCTTTTGAAAACATCAGAAACAGATCTTTTTGTGTCTTGGGAATTGCTCTGCAAGAAGTTGGGTGCTAGTGAAGGGTCTGGGTATTACTGTTAGTGATCCAATTTCTCTGTTTCCTTACATGCTTGGCCCCGTGCATTTAGAACTGGCGTCTCACAAATGTTCTGTGTCCAACTGCAGTTAGCTGAATTTAGAAAAAAACTTCATTTCAAAACAGCCCCTCTTATCTGAGCAGTTGAACCCTTCACAGCACAGTCCTCCATGACACATGTTCCTTTATAAACCAAAGCAAAAATCTCATTTAATGCATGATTTGCTAACAGTGTTGGATAATAATAAGTATTTGTAAGTTCCTTTTTTTTGTCAGGCTTTTTAGTTTTAAAAACATTGTAGCAATTGCAATAAGCCAAGACTGTGCATATGGGAAGAGATGCAAGAAACACAGTAGATTACATCACCTGGCAAGAGTTCTGCTTTGTTCTGCATTCATCTCTAGCCAGCTGTGAGTTAAACAGCATGTTCACAGTTTTGTCCTCAGGTTGGCAATTTTGGTTTCTGTCTCAGTGTTTGAGGCTGCTTTCAAACCAGCAGTTTTACTAATCAGAGCAGCTCTGCCCTCCCTGACCTGCTTTGCTGTCCTCAGACTTCCCGGTACAAGCATCTCTGTGGCTGCTTAATGAATCAGGTGTGGGGACTGATCTGAGTAGAGGAAAAAGTCGTTTAATCCAACCCTTCTGGGTTTGAGTCAGCCCAGCTCAGTGTGAATGTCTGAGCAGCAGCTGAGTGCTGCAGGGAAGGCAGCCAGGCCAGGCCTGCTCTGGCACCGGTGCTTGCTCCTGTCAGTTGAGGTGTACATGAGCTGCAGTCTGGGTGCACTGTAGGGCTGTGTTTGATCTGACTGGAGCTGTCCCTGGCCGGGGAGATCCCCCTCCACTCCCCCTCCTGGCTGCTCGGTGATTCCCTGGCTGCAGGATGAGCTGTCAGGGTGCTGAGCCTGGAAATGTTTGTCTTTCTCTTTGTTTCCCTTGTTTAAATCGGTGCAGTGATCCCATTCACCCAGCGATTCCATGACCAGTAGATCCAGACTGGGACATGGAGATGCGTGTCTGGGGCTGAGGAGGAGGCTGTGTTGGGTCAGCCTGTGCTCACTGCCGATGAAGCACAAGTGAAACCACATTTGGCTCTTCAGAGCACTTCCCAGAACCATAGGCCACTGCTTGTCTTGTCTGTACAAACTCTGCTACAGATGGAGGCCTCTTCAAACCAGGGCTGTTGGCTTGTTTAAAGCAATTAATGTAAATAACCCCCCTGCGGATGCAGATCTTCTCCCTCTAGTGTGTTAAACGCTTTACACAGAACATCAGTAGAGGCGTAGAATGTGTGTAAGTGTTTTGGGTGTAGTCCGCTCTTGTGTATCCCTTCAGGATTCAAATCTCCTTTTGAATTCAGTTTTAATTAACATGAGGACACAATCCTGAAGTTCTGAGGGATTGGTATTGGTGCTTACCTATTAAAAATTTAAACAGAAACAGACATATCCAAGTACATGTGCTGAACCACATCTCTGCAACCTGGACTGGGAAACGATGTGTGAGAGCTCATTTAATGCTGCTGCTGACTCCAACCCCCCAGGACTTGTCTCTCCCTTTTTTCCGGAGTCTCCCTCCGTGTGGGTGGGCACTGGTGTGATCCAGGTTAGCAGTTTATCATTCCTCCCAGTCCACAGAATTACAGGCTCCAGGAGTTAGTGCAGAATTAAGTTGGGTGCAGCCCTGCTGGTTTTGCTGTGCTTTCCTTGACTGTTTCATCCCTGCTCTGGGTGGGATGTTGGTGTGATACCTCTGAGCTGGCAGGAGGCCACAGGAGCCTCTCTGCTCTTTGGAACAGCTGAGCTCTGGCTTTTGCTGTGTGGTTCAAGCGAGTGCTGCAGTTGGGTGAAGTCCTTTGTTCAGTTGGGTTTTTTTGGTTTTGGTTTCTGTCATCTTCCTGTTCCATGCTCTTTGTGACTTAGCATATGTTCTTAGCTGGTTATGGCACAAATGTTTAACATCATTTTTTTCACAGGTTGCCTGTACTGGCACTAATTTTTGGTGTTTTGTAGTTCATAGTTGTATTCATGATCCTGTTTCAGAAACTCTGCCCGTTCCTTTTCCAAGCAATAGCTGGGGACCCATGTAGAATAGATGTAGATGTTTTGGAGGAGCCCTTTCTCTTGGACAGTTATTTAGTGTGTGAGGTATTCCAGCACCCTACTGTGCAAAAAATAACTTTTCTTCTTCCATTTTGCCTCTTCTTCCTGCATTCCCTTGTCCTTGTTGTGCCAGGAAGGTGGCACATGGCTGTGCATCTTGGCCAGCCTGGACTATCTTTTCCCATTTCCTTTTCCATAGTCCCCCAACCCTTTAGATGGCTGATCAGCATTTCTGTCTGCGTGCAAGAGCTCAGTGCTGGCTGTAGGAAGCCTCCAGCTGGGACAATCCAGGACTGGTGTCCTGCTGGCAGGATACAGGATGGCAGTGTCCCTTCTGCCCTGTGGAGCTGAAGGTGCCTGGTGATTTAGGGGCCTGCAAACAATAAACCCAATTTCCGTGCTGTTCAGTGTTCCATAGGTTTTTCCCCGTCCCAGTGCAGTGCTGTATTGCCATGTGCCTGGTGAGGCCTCTTCAGAGGACAATTAAATAGGCAATATTTAATTTAATCCGTGTTTGGGGAAACAGTCCTTGAGGCAGAGTCCCAGGAACTGTAGCCATGGGCCAGAGCCCTGCTGTGCCAGGCAGGATCCAGGAATGAGGTGGAACTGTTTCAGAGGATGTATTTACAAGATCCAAGAAATACTTGTGGTTCTTTGCTTCTATTGTTGGTATGATGAGCATCACCTTCAGCTCCTCAGCAGTTAACTAGCCAGCTTCTGAACCAGTGGCAGTTCCTTCCAAGTACTTTGGTGGACAAAAGTAAATTTTAGAGTTTAAACTTGTAAATGGACTAAGTTTGTGGACTGGAAAAGGGAAAGTCTTCTGTGTGTGACGGGGACTTTGGGTTTTGGAGGAGGGGTTGAATATTGTTACACAGGTGATGAAAATGAGAGGAATACATGAACTGCAAGTCTTTGGTCTTATTTTGGAGTACAAATTCATCCCCACAGTCAGTGTTTCCACTGGGTCTTTCCCGTGTCCCTGGCAGTGCCCTCTCCTGTCAGAGGTGTAGCTGCTGCCCTGCAGGGTTTGCACTCCTTGCTGCAGACCAGCTGGCTGCTCCTGCAGGAGCACCTGGGGCCGAGCACCGGCTGCTTCTGGGCAGCCAAGGGAAGGTGTGAACCTTGGAAAAGAAGCAGTGGAGGGAATAGCAGCAGCAGGAATGTGGTAACAGGTTGGAAAGTAGAGTACAAGCCCTCTGTGTGAGCAGGGTATACACACACCAGTTGTGTTTGATAACAGCCAGACTGTCCTGGGGGTATTCCCTGTCCTGTGCTGGGCAGCAGAGAGAAAGGGGGAGGCTACGACAGGGGTGGGGCAAACTGGGAGTGGAGGAAAACCACAAAATCACACAACACCCTGAGTTGGAAGGGACCCACCAGGATCATTGAATCCAGCTCCTGGCCCTGCCCAGACACCCCAACAGTCCCACCCTGGGCATCCCTGGGAACGGTGTCCAAACGCTCCTGGAGCTCTGGCAGCCTCAGGGCTGTGCCCATTCCCTGGGGAGCCTGGGTAGTGCCCAAAGAAAACCTTTCCCAAATATCTGGGTGCATTTAGGACTGGCGAACAGGATAGAAAATCTGTTCTTTTTGTTCTTCCTTGATGGTTAATAGGAGAATTCTGTCTGATTGAGAGACAGTAAATGGCAACTTTCTTTATTCTGCTTTTGTTCATTTGGGCAAAATAAAAATAAAAAGCCCATTTGCTAAACTTGTAACATCACAATGTGAAATTGTTTCACCTTTCCATCAAGTCACTGGTTTTCTTATGTCCTGTGGTGCTTTGTTGGTGACTTTCAAGTGGCCAACTTCTGGGCTGACACTGAGCTCACGTGGCCACCAAGCAGCCTTGTAGGGAAGGAGCCTGGTTCCCTCTCCCTGTTTGGTTTTTTTCCTTTCTAACTTGTAAGATGACAGTAAGATAACAATAAGGTTAGAAATTGAATGAAGCTGCTGGAAATGAATAGAATAGAAATGAATAGAAGTGAATCAGGCTGTGGTGAAAACCTAAATGCAGGTGTAAGCCAAGTTTATTCAGCGCTGTTTCTAAATTTTTTCCTTGAAGGGGAATAAAGGAAAATATCTGAATAGGAGGGTTTTTGAACTTGAATTGAGGAACTAACCATGAAAATGAAACAAACTATGAATATAACTAAATTATGGAGGGATCCACTGACTCTTTTCTTCCTTTTGTGTTTCCCACAGGCTGAACTCACGGGCATCAAATGGCGTAGGTACAATTTTGAAGGCCATGGGGACTGTGGGCCCATCATTTCAGCTCCAGCCCAGGATGATCCCATCCTGCTCAGCTTCATCCGCTGCCTGCAGGCCAACCTGCTGTGCGTGTGGCGCCGGGACGTCAAACCCGACTGCAAGGAGCTCTGGATATTCTGGTGGGGGGACGAGCCCAACCTGGTCGATGTCATCCACCGCGAGCTGCACAGTAAGTCACTCTTTTCTTTTCAAAGTTTCTCAATTGGTTCTATTTTTTCCAATGAAAAAGAAGCTTTATTTAAGTCTTCAACGTGCTACTATATGTGATTTTGTTGTAATTTGTGGTTTAAGACCTACAGGAAAGCAAAAATGCTGTAAATTTAACTTTTTTTGCCGTGAGTGATGCGGCAGATAAAATGTGAAGGGAAACTTGAACTCAGGAGTTCATGACCTGTAGTCATGACTTGGATTTTTGTGGAACCTGTAAAAATTGAGTAAATTCTAGTTCAAAGGATGATGATGATGATAATAATAATAATAAAATCCCAGCTCTGGCATAAGGCAGTAGCTGATGAAATAAATCACCTCTCCTGTAGAGTCAGGTGAACTCCACGGCACCCCAGGTAAATCCGTGAGGTCAGGACTTGCTCCTTGGTTGTGCTGCAGGATTTGAACATAATCCGAGGCAAGTTGCAACAAGTGAGTGGAATCGGAGGCAGGAAGGGGCAGGTGGGTCAAAGGTGATGGGGATAAGTTGGTGACTATGGGCTTTATGCAACTGGGATCGTCCTCAGAGTCTCCAGAATGTGGAGCCTTAACATGATAAAGCTTCTTCTGTCTGTTGTGGTCCTGTTTGGGTTTGACCATATCCACTATATATTATTTTCTTTTCAGTGGTGTATTGTTGCTATGACAAGACTTAGTTTGTCTGAACTAAAAGGTGTTTTATTAGGCTGTATGAATTTTACCTCCATTTTCACTTTGTGTCTTGCAAGAAAAGAACTGAAGTTCACCAGTTCTGGAATAATAACAGTAGTTAAAAGAAAAAATCCAAGCCAATCATAAGGATCAGGTTCTAGTTTCTTGGTTTCTTGCAGTGATTTTTTTATCCTCGTGACCTTTAGACCTTCTGGTGACTTGGTGATAAAATGCGTTTCAAGTACACCGAATATTTTGTTTATCAGGTGTGCTTGAGTTGTCCCTTATCTCCCACTTGTACCCTGCACTGTTTGGTCCTGGGTGATGGTATATTCATTTCTCTTCATTTGTTTTTCAGTTCCAAGCACTGTTCCAAAGTTCCTGCTCTGATGGCTGCCAGATTGTTTATTTGGCACCAGAGCCTGTGAAATCACAGATACGGAGCCCTGAGTACCTTGGGGTGTGTTGCACGCAGGTAGCCCTGTGAGCATGTATAATTAAAGAGAAGGCTCACAAGTGCTGCACTGAGCCATTCCACTGACATTCATCTTTTATGAGGCACCTGTTTTGAATGAGGGGATGGGTAATATTTCTACTTACCCAGCAAAGCTTTAATAATATATGCTTTTCTCTTAGTGAAGTATAGTTTATTTAATATTTCAAATGCAGGAGATGGGACTTAAGTGTCTTTTTATTTGAGGGGAGTTGCAGGTGATGCTTCTGTTCCTGTTGTAAATTGATGGAGCTTGTTTATATCTGACATCTTGGTTACAACAACGTGATGCTGCTTCCAGTGGTGCTGCTATGGAAATCCACTTAAATGTATGGACAGCTGAACCTGCTTGGGTGCAGTGTGGGGCAGGGTGTAGCAAAGAGAGGAGCATCACTGTCACACATTATTTGCCTGGTTCAAAATTCTGTGGAATCACGGAATTATTTAGTTTGGAAATGACTTCCAAGGTCATCGAGTCCAACCCTCAGCCAGAGCACTGAGTGCCATGTCCAGGTGTTCCTTGGACACCTCTAGGGATGGGGACTCCAAACCTCCCTGGGCAGCCCCTTCCAGTGATTCACAACCCTTTCCATGCAGAAATTCCTGCTGCTGTCCAGCCTGCCCCTCCCCAGCCCAGCCTGAGGCCGTTCCCTCTCCTCCTGTCCCTGTTCCCTGCGAGCAGAGCCCGACCCCCCCGGCTGCCCCCTCCTGTCAGGGACTTGTGCAGAGCCACAAGGTCCCCCCTGAGCCTCCTTTGCTCCAGGCTGAGCCCCTTTCCCAGCTCCCTCAGCCGCTCCTGGGGCTCCGGCCCCTTCCATGTCCTTCTTGAACTGAGGGGCTCAGAACTGGACACAGCACTCAAGGTGTTCCAGCATCCAGGCTGGAGCCTTCAGAGCAGTAACTTTAAGTGGAATTAAATCTGAAACTCGTCTGTTGTCGTGTGTGTAAATCCTACAAGGATAGATTTCCTTGTTCTATATTAAAAGCACATTGAAACACTTGTAGTGACTTATCAGATACAGTTCAAAGTGATGTAAATTGTGTAAGTGTTGTACATTTTCCTGCTGATAGGGCTGTCGGGCTCTGTTCAGTACATTTGAGAGTTCAAACATCCGTATTGACAAAATATTGAGCCTCAAATTCTGCCAGCCCAAGGCATTTATATCCATTGATTTCTTGAGATAGGACAAAGGACACAGTTTGTGTTCACTGTTTTGTGCAGCCCCAAGGCAAAAGGAACAAGTTTATTCTGCTTTTTATTGTATAAACAGGCCACAATACTGAAGTATTTGATAGTTGAAATGAGCTTCCTGAAAATATAAAGGATTTTTCCATGTGGGCATACAAACAGAAAATAGGAAAGTTACTGAAGCAGAATTTTCCTTGCCTCTCAGCTGGGCCAGGATAACATGATGCTTTTTTTGGGATAACCTGCTCAGGAAGTGAGCTGCTTTGGCTTCAGATGCTGTTCTGCAGGTTGGATTGTCACTGTGACTAAAGAGTTCCTTGAGCAGAGCTTTGTTGTTGTGTTGTATTCACATGTTCAGGAAGCACAAGGATGTGATGCTGCAAATCCAAGTGGAAGACTAGAGTCTACCCAAAACATTGTCCAAAACTATCCAAAACATATCATGTCTTCTGACTTTAGGGAATAATGGCTGTTAATGAAATCATGAATTCTTATCAAGAATGAAGTTTTGGATTTCTCTTTTCCTGCCTAGGACTTGTGCTTTAAAAGTGAAATAATTTGGTGATTTTTAAATCACTAAATTTTAAAGAATTTAGTTTTTAAATATTATGTTTTAATTCAAGTCTAAATTATAATTATGGATTTTTCTGGATAACAGAGTCACTCCACCCGTGCTGTATGATATATACTGCTTTCATAAACAGGTGAAAAGTCCAAACTGAGGCTTTGCTTTCAGAAGCACTTCAAAAACTTTTGCTCATGAACTCTAAGTGTTCCTTTATAACATTCAAGATTTGGTAAACAACAAATCTGCCTTTAATAAAAGAATTTCAAATAGTCCTAGGGAAAACAACTTAGTGGTTGTAAACAGGAGGTACGAGGAGAGTTGTTTATGTAGTAGCTTTCCAAAACTGTGGATAATTAAATGCTGTCACGGGAGATTAAGTAAAGACAATTATTTGCAGAGCAGTTATAGATCAGTGGAGTGGTTGGATTAGCTGGGAACTTCAGAGGCGTCTCTTGCACATTCTCCTACATTTCTTCTTCCTGCCAGCCTTAACTGGGGTTCTCTGGTTTCTGTCGTGGTGGCATTTAAAACTGGAAGAGGGGTTGAAGATCTTTATTTGGTCCTGGGTGGAAAAAGCTAATTGGTGTGGGGTCAGTGAGTGAGGGAAAACCGGAGTGATTCTGTAAGTCTGAAAAAGTTCAGTGTGCTTTAGTTTGTTGAGGTTTTGTTTTCTGGAGGATAAATGCTGCTCAGTGATACTGCCTGGAGAGGTTTGGCAACTGTTCCAGCCACGGTACCTTTTCCCATAAATCCATTTTCTTGTACATCCGACAGAAGAAGTGGAAGGAGAGGAGGGAGTGTCTGACTGTTGGCAGCGTTTTTGACAGGAAAGTTGTGGATTTGCAAGTTGTAGAGCTCTCATTTGCATTTGGTGACCAAATACCATCTGGAGCATCAGAGAGAATTTAGACTCAGCTCTTGGGTTTTCTCTCTTCTCCCACCCCTGCCCTGGACCCTGTGGGTCCCACACGGGTTATAGGGAAGGGACATCTGTTCCTCAGTTCCCCCCTTTGCTTTTGCAAAGAGCACTTTGCTCTGACATTTTACACAACTCCAGGAGCTGGACTTGATGATCTTGTGGGTCCCTTTCAACTCAGAGTATTCTGTGATTCTCTGGCAGTTTTGTCTGTAAATTTGTAATCTCTGTACTGGATTTATGGATATATTCAGGTTTGTCTGCTGCATCTGTGGTACAGAATATTGGAATTCTCAGGGATAATGCAGGGATAATGATGTGTACCGCTACTGAGAACACAGCTTGGTGACTGTAAGCACAGCACTGGAGGTGGACTCTGGAAAGCTGGCAGGATGTGAGACAGGAGCTTGAAAATGAATAAATTCTGGCTGTTTGATAGTTCTTTAAGTAAAACTGCATCCTTCTATCAGTTTAGTAGCTTGTGTGCCTGAACTCACTGATTCTGGTAGGTATTTGGGATTTCCATCTGATATATTGCCCTTGATCCATTAATTTCTGGAGCTGCTTCCCCAGAAAAGAGACACTAATTCACTTTCTGCTATGTAGAATGTAAGACTTTGGGTGGAAACGCTTATGAAGAATAGATTATCTTGAATTAATTAGGTGAGTCTTTCCTGAAAGATTATTGTACATGATCTTTGCAGCTTGGTGAGTTTAAAAACGTAGCTGAAATTTGAGCTGTGACAGGAAAAACCCGGAGCTTTGGCTCGTTCCTGTTTATGAATTCTTGGCATATCGGGCTGGCGCAGCCGTAATCCCCCGGCGCTGATAAAAGCGAGGAGGGAAAAATGCTGCCTGTAGGAAGGGCTGTGTGCAAGGCACCCACATTAACCCACGTGGTTGTACCCCCAAATTAATTTCTGCTATGGTTTCTCTACCTGGAGTTTGCTGATTTTTTGCCTACAGGAAAGCAGAACAGGCCAGCTCCGTTTCAAAGGATCTGTCTCGAGGAGAACAACGTGCCCCAGAACTCAACTTAGGTGGTTTTATTCCTGCTGGGAAGGAAGGGTTCCTGATGCTCCCTTATGAACTGCCAGATTTCAGACTTGCATTTATCAGTCAAGTCTTCTAAATTAAGTCAATGTTTAACCTGTAAATGTTTAGTAGTTGGTGTCTGTCAGCATTTATTAGGGATTAAAAGAAAAATAATGGAAAACTTGGAAAAAATGATATTTTTTGGTTCCGCTAAGGTAAAAGAGAATAAAGCAGTGAAAAATCTACTTTCCATTTCAGTTTGAGTCTAGTTAAGGTTCTTTCAG
This sequence comes from Corvus moneduloides, assembly GCF_009650955.1. NCBI lineage: Eukaryota > Metazoa > Chordata > Aves > Passeriformes > Corvidae > Corvus > Corvus moneduloides. The sequence continues at coordinate 2,337,655 of NC_045493.1, forward strand.
GGTACTGTGTTATTTCTGCAGTTGGGAGCTCTGTCAGGAATTACAGTGTGTTCTAAGGTCTGTGTAGTGAGATACGTTAATTATTGAATGAGAAGATGTTCCTGTCTGTTCAAACATATTTTAAGTGTGTGAAGCAATGCATGAAATGAAGACTGAGCCCCCTTGCCATGAAATGGGTGTTCAAACGAGAGTGCTCCTCAGTCTTCATTCTAGGATGAGATTATGGGAAGGGAGAGAGTCGCTGCTGGAATTGCATTACAGCTGGATTGGAGACCTCCTTGGATTTACCCAAAGGTTATTCCTGGGATCCCTGAGCTTAGGTGAAAGCATGGGATGTGCACTACAACAATTTTATGCACCCTGAGTAACTCCATAAAGCCCAGAGCTCTTGCCATGCCCAGTGGTACTGGGAAGGAGAGCAGCCAGGGCATGGAAAAGCAGCTCACGAACACGGAATAAAGGAGCTGAAATGCAAGGCTTTTGGAAGGCTTTCCATCTAAAAAGCAGCAATGAATATCAAGCAGCTGAGTACCACTTATTAATAATTTGAGTGAAATCTGAAAACGGTTAATTGCCGGTTCTTGAGCGCGGAGTGGAATTAACAAGTAGGTTCCTATGACAGAAGACTTTATTGGAATATTAAGTTACTGAAAAGTCTGTTTCTGGCTTGATTATTTTCAATAAGATAAGTAATTTGCATATTCTTAATTGCCTAGCATAGATTATTCCCAAAGACATGAAAACAAAGTTCGACTTTTCCATTGTTTTGGCAAGAAGATGGGATTGAAAAGTGAATTCCTACTTTCTCAGCTCGCAGAATTGTTCCGTGACCCTTATATCTGACACTGGTAATTGGTGTCCAGTGATTGCCAGTTGAAGTTCAGCTTAGACAAAATAAACTTTTTCTTTTAAGGAGGCATATTAAATGAGGTTATTATGCCATCATTTGGGATTAAGGAATTGCTTCATGGGAAAATGCCAACTCCTTTTATACACATGAAGTTGACAAGAGCCTTATTGTGTCTGGGTGAGATGTCTTCATTTTGTTTTGTTTTCTTTTAAAAATAAATGTTCTTCCCACCACTTCAACTCCTTTTACTTGGAAGTTGGTTTATGGGAGTAGTTTAAAAAAAAAATTAAAACTGAGTGTCCTGTTTGGAATTCTGACTGCAGTTACCTTTGCCTTAAATCCTCTTTCCTTCAGTGGTTTTGTCTCCCCATGAACAGGGAACCTCAGTGTTCAGAGCAGGATCCAGTGAGTACATGTAGCATTTGTGAATTCATTACCAATTCTAGTCAAGAAATGGACTTCACTGATCTTGTATGTCCCTTCCAGCTCAGGATATTCCATGGATCATTCTCACAGTGCATTTTCCCTCTTTATACAGCTGGACATATGTAAGGCTCAAAAGTTATAAAAAAATCTGAAATCTACCAAAGGGCCATATGTAAGAAAGCCTGATGCTTTCTGTTATTTTATTTTATTTGTATCACTCAAGAATTAGCATCTTGATTTTGTTCATGTCTGGGAATTTGGAGCTTTTGCTGTTGATTGCAACAAATTACCTTGTGAAAACAGTTTGAAGGAAAGACACTGATGGAGGGCAAAGCCAAGAAATTCTCTGCTGCTGAATCCATGTGCTTCCTCATAATCTTTCTGCTTTCCAAATGTAAGCTCAGCTCAATTGAAATAGTTGAAATTTTGAATAATTAACCTTTAGGTTTTATTGGCCACACAACAGTTCTTGTTTTTCTCTGGTGCTCTTGTGGGAAAAGGAGTTGGTATTCCTGAGGCAACATTAACAGCTGCCTTCTGGAGGGACACTTAATGGTCCTTGGCAGGACTGTTTCAGCAAGGCCAGACTTAGAGCAAATCCAGGATATTTAAGGTGGGATAGAACTGGTGCTGTGGAAGTGGAACTGCCTGGAAAGCGCTGGAAATCCAAAGCAAGGTTCCAATAGCTGGGAATCCCTCCCAATACCAGCAGAGTGAGGTGTTACTAATGAATCCAGGAGAACTATTGTGTAAAATGGGCTTGGAATTAACTGGAGTGTTGAGAACAAACTCAAGTCCAACTTCTGAATGTAAATAAAATTGATGTGTTACCACAGGCAATTCGGTGAACCACGTAATTAGGTTTTTTTCCCATGAAAAACGAGACATTATGCTGCAGGAAAGCAGTATGTAAAGGATTTATATTCTAGTTATATGAAAATTAAACAATCATTAAAAGACTGTATTTTTAAAAGTGCTGCTGGGGGAGGGAGAAATGAAAAAATCCAATCAGTAGAATTTATTTTTCAGCGATGTATTGGGCAATATCAGCCACGGTAGTTGATGTTTTTTCCTTTAGGGAATCTCTTTTTCCAATGAAATGAACTCACTTAACTGTGTGAAGTAAATCTAAGTTAGCTTGAAGTGAAATCTGCATTAATAGGGCTCATTACTGATGTTTGTATTTTCATGTATTGAGTAATTCTAAGAACACAGGGTAAGCTCTACTGGAAAATGTAGGCTTTAAAAATAGATGAAATGCCACCTTCAGAACAAAATGATTAAAAAATTGCATACAATTGCATTTTGGTAATGGCATTTTTAGACTAATTAATGAACTTTAAGTGACAATCAGGGTGCTGGATTGCAAACAGAAAACACTGAAACACAGCTCTGCTGATGTTAACACATCATTGCTCTTCAGAGAGAGAAGGTTTTCATTACATAAACGTTACTTTCTTTATTCTAAAGTTCCTATTAAAGGTCATAAATCTTAGTACAGAATTCTTCTGCTCCAAACCTGAGACCAGTCTCATTTTACGTGGACTTCATTGTACACCTGCACTTGCTTATCCTGAGATTTGACTGTAATCTGTAGGACAAGTACCTTGGATACCTGGCAGCATGTCCATGTGGCAATTCCCAGATGTGATCCGTGGCTCGGGGTGTCAGTGATCAGCCAGGAAAACCTGGGGGAGGCAGCTTTGGAAATGTGAAGTCTGTTCCTGATGTTCATTAAAACCTCAGGGCCCTGAAGCTGGAATATGGTTTTTCCAAAGAAGCAAACATAACCATATTCCTGCGTGGAATGAAGAGGAGGAGCAAGTGCAAAACAACTGAGCTGTAGTACATGGGATAGGTTAAGAATGAGGGTGGATTCTTACCTTTGCTCTTTGCCCACGGGAAGTGGGGGTTTCAAAAGGAAAAGAAAAGGCTGGAGTTGTGCTGTTAGTTAAGTATTAGTCTGATGCCATGAAGATTTTTGCCTTTTCTTTTTTACCCCTGTTATACCTTTTTACAGCTTCTGTACTCCTAGTGCTTTTTGCCTACATTCTTGGACTTATTTGTCAAGGAAAGAGACTAAACATTTTAGAAGCTTCGTAGCCAGGGATCAGTGTGCCCCAGACCCCAAGGTCCTCTCCAGAACACATTCTGTAAACCAAGATAGAACCATCCAGGGGAAGATTCCTTGGGGAGGGGGGGCTCACTTGAGCCTCTCATTGGGGAATCTTTGATAGATATGCTAATTAGTAAAGCCTATAATGTTATACCCAATGTTGGGGGGACACGGAGAGGAGCAGAGACACAGAGACACAGGGAAAGACTCGGCGGGGTGCATCTCGATGCATATGACCTGGACGTGTACACCTAAGGATCCTTAAAAATAAATACCAAGGTAAAATCCCTTTTCCCCTTCTAACCGTGTATGCCTCTTGATTTTAAGACCAGGAAAAGGCATCAGTCTTTTGGTTAAAAAGAACCAAGCACCCACGTGTGGCAGTCACTCATATAATGATAAGTAGAACTTTGAGTGGAACGGTGTAAAATTGATTTTCCAAGGCTGAAATGCTCAGTAGTTAGAAGGGAGGGTACAAGCCAGAGGAAAGGCTCACTGCAGGATGGGCACAGCTGCAATGCTTTTGCCTCCTTCTTATGTAAACCACACTTAAATGTTGCCGTGGAGCTGAGCAGAGCCAGCAGGAGCTGCAGCCCGGGCCCGGGAGCTCAGCCTGGCTCAGAGCAGGAGAGGCTGCGGTGCTGCTTTGGTCCCACAAAGGCCCTGCAGCTGTCCCTGTGCTCCCTTAGCTCAGGGCTGCTGGCTCAGGCACAGTTTCAGTTTCTGTTCCAGTGCTGAGGGCTGGGAGCTCCCCGAGCTGCCTCTGCCTCTTCCCAGCCCTGACTCTGCCTTGGCACGAGCCCAGTGCTGGGCTGGGCCCTGGCACAGCCACTCCGGTGTTCCTGGCTGTCCCAGCAGCCTTTCCTGCTCAACCCTCACAGCCCTGATCCCTCTGCTCCTCCTGGGCAGTGCGTGCCAGTATTTGCACAAAATCATGGGTCAGTCATTGCTTTGGAATAGTCAGTGAGCCAGAGGGGCCAAGCTGAAATGCTTCAAATTTCTGTAACAAATTGATGGGTGGATCCTACAAATCACCAGGCAAAGGTAGCACCTCAAATTCCTGGAGAAATTGAAGTGTGAATTTCCTCTGTTAAAGCGCTTATATTGATAAACTTGGTTTTAGAAGGAAGAACAGAAGGTGGCAGGTGTGGCAGTTTCTAGGCAGGAAATAAATATCAGATTTTCAATAAAACATTTCTATTTTGTAGTTGTTCCGTGACATTCTTGTTGCTTCTGAAACGCAAGTAATAGAACACCTTTCCCACCAAGGGAAACTTCCAGTCACAGGTGCTGAAAGGATCATTGTACAGGATTTTTTTTACTGGAATGGCTTTAAGAATTTCATATTCATTCTTTAAAGCTCTCTAAAGAGGTGGGAGGTATGGACAGTGTTACTGTGCCCACAGGGGTACAGCAGGCCTGGAGGCTGATGGGTTTGTGGTTCTGGGGAGCTGGAAGGAAAATCTCTTGTCCCTTTGGAGTTTGATAAAACTGATTCTATGCAAGACTTGCTACATATGTCAACAAAATTCCCTGGAATCTTCTCTAAGGCAGGTGAAGGGGGAAGCATGTGGGGTTTGTCTCCCCTGTCATTATTTTTGTCTCTTCTGTATGAAAAGGATGTGATTTCTGGTATCATGCTGATGAGCAGTGTGACTGTAAAGCAAGTTTGGCTTCTGTATTTGAGTGATGTCCTCTGCTCTGATCAAGGGCTGGAGGTGATGGTGGACTGTGCTGGGATAGGATGGGGAAGGGCTTAACTGACAATCCTGCCCTTTCCAGAGATATTCCTGAGAATTCTGCCACTTTAAATGGCTGCCAGTCAAGAGGAATCTGCGTTCCTGTCAAAAGCCTTATAGGTTTTCTTTAATGTGTAATTGGCTTATTGAAAGAGAGCATTTTATTTTTATTTTGTACTAACTTATAGTTTGAATACCTTACAAGTAACTTAAGAATTCTCTCACTATCCCTAACAGCCCTGAGCTGGGAGTCTAATTTGGACTTTCTATACAAAGCAAAGTGAGATTTCCATTGCTGCAGCATACTAAAATAAATTAAATACTTCACTAAAGCTGGCGTGTCTGGAAGTGGTGTCACCATTGTTGCTGCTGCTTCTCTGCTGGTGTTGGTGCTTCCAGCTTCAGTAAGGCCCTCTGGTCCTCTGCACAAACCCATGGAATTTATACCCAGAAGGGTTTTGCAGTCCAAATGGAGGAGTTCCCACTCATTTATTCCCATTCTTTGGGAAACAGTGTTTTCAGGAGCTGAGAGTAATAAAGAGCAGTGGGTTTGAGAGATCTGTCCCAAGAGCCTTTGTACCTGGAGAAGCTGTCCTTGGAAGTGCAAAACTTCCAGACAGATATCCCCTGGCCCAGCTGTATGTGGAATTATGGCTCAGTGCCTCTCTGCCTTTTTCCTAAACTAAACCAGACTGGAGGAAGCATTATTTTATTACGATTTCTATTGCTGTAAACCACAGTTAAGGCCTGGAAAGTGTGAAGAAAAATGTTTTGCCTGCAAGACTGTTACTGCTCAATCTCAAAAGAAACGCACTCTGGTACTGAAATTCCTAATCCCTCCCTTTTGGGATAGGGGTTCCTGCCTGGCCTTGTCCTGGGAGGTTCTCAGTGAGCCCACAAAGGGTAATTGGTGAGCAAACGTTACACTCAGCGCTGTTTGCTTGTCCTGCCCCAGACAGCTGCTGTAGGATGGCTGAGCCTGGGGGCGAGACACTGCTCACATTCAAGGGCTCAGATTATTGTGTGGGAACAGCAGAGACAAAAGATCCTGCTGCTTAAGGGTAGACTAAATATATATTTGTATTTAGGAAAAGAATTACTGTCTGAAGAAGTGACTTTTGAGTTTAAGGTGAATTTACTTAAGTTCAGTTTTCAGTTTTTCAATGAGTTTTTGCAATTATTTCACACATTTATTTGTTTATTCCTGAGTACTAAACACGCCAGCAAACCTGTATTATAAATCCCCTAGGGAAATGTTAATTTGCTTTATTTTCCCTCTTCAGGTACTGACTACAGTTTACATTTTGTCATTAATGCATTGAACAGGAGTTTCTGTAAGTTTCTGAAACTCAAAATGTTAAAATTGAATACCAAGCCCAAATTGCCACTTGCTGCCTTCTTAGGATTCCTGCTTGTGCTCCTGAAACACTGGGAGAAGCAACTGAGTTTTTTTAGTAGTTTCTGGTGAATTTACTTGCTTTGTTTAATTGACAGGTACACTGAAAAAGTGGAGACCTTGGATTACTGGTGCATTGGGAAATCTGGAAGCTGTTCATTGTCCAAGATGCCATTTTCTGGAGCTCGCTGAAATAGCAGGATATCAGAGCTGTGATGCTGATGTAGCCAAAATAAGAGGGGCTGTGGAAGGAGCTGCCCACGGAGAAGGCTCCGTGATTCATTTCTGTGCGAGTTCAGAATCTTCCAGTGCTCAAACTGCTGAGCTCAGGAGTTCTGTCCTGTCATTTGTCTTTGTTTTAATGGGATTAAGTAATTATGTGTGCATTTTCTTTCAACTAACCAGCCTGATAAAAGCAGGCACAACTGAAGAGCCTATGAATTGTTGGCTCTTGTGTTCCAGCAGAAGTGCTTTGATGGCTCTGCAGATTTTTACATCTTGGTGCATATATATAGCTGCCCTACTAAGGTGAGTAAGGCCAGAGAGTAGTTTATGTAACTGATGGGCTGAGGGTCTCCCCTTGGGAATGTGCCTGGGGGAAAGTGGATCTCAGCCACAGGGCAGTTTTAAGGGAGCAATCCCTGGCACTTCCGAGCAGAAAGAGAAGCTGTTCTCCCCAGCACTGAAATAACTTCATTGGAACTAATCACGTCTGGTATTGATACTTTGGATGTATCAGTCGTGGATTCAAATACAGATTTTGCTGCTGCTTTGCAAACCCTCTGCCTGTGTCCTGCAGCTGTTAAGACTCACTAGTTTTTTATAAGTTTGACATCCATCTGATTTTTCAAGTAGGAACTGCTCACGGTGTATCATGGCATCTGCAACCCTTTGTGTTTAATGAATTCATCAGGTGTTTGCTATGTGATATCATCAACTTAATTCTTTTTAGAACTTCATTCTTTCTGCATGGCGTGTTTATGCATTCAATTTTATCTTTACTATTAATTCAAATTAAGTCTTGGTTCGAGGGTTTATGTAATCACTTTAATGAAGTGGCTGTGCCTGCTCACTGCTTCTTGTTTATTTTAAATATTGGTCCGGGGAAGTAGAGGTTTTAATGCATTCAAAATTATAACCAGCAATAACTACGCAATAGTCCTCTATGAATTCAGTTTTAAGAGCTCTGCATATAAGATGACTTTTACACTATTGTGCTGTCTCATAATTTCATGTGAGAACAAGCTGCTGTTAATTTGTTTTCCTGTTAGTCCATATGTGTCAGAGGCAAAATTTGTCATTCCTCTTCTGGCTTGAAGTTGTGTTGTCAGCAGATCCACTTCTTTTCTGGAGTTTCCCTGTTACACTTAACAATGCAGTTTCTGAATTTTTGGGCTTGTGGCCACTGAATCCCAGGTAGCCATTTAAATTAACCTGTTAGGATGAGCAATGAATTCCTGCATCCTAAAAATGATTTCTCTTGTCACCTGTACAGTTTGTCAGAGGCTTTCTGTGGTTACTTTGCACATGTGAAGTGGTCTTGGTTTAAGAACAGTGACCTGTGATGGAAATGCACAACAGGGGCAATAATGAGTCCAGGCCCCTTGTTTGCCTGTCATACACATGGAGTTGTTGGTGTCCCGGTTTCCTCGTGCAGTGGACAGGTTCTGTAGGAATGCTGAGCTCTCAGGTCATTATACCCTCCCTCACCTGGCTGTTTGCAGTGGTTTCCAAACCACACCGGTGGCTGCTCTTGCTTTGGGATCTGGAGCTGCGGATCCGACTGGAACCAGGAACTGGGAGCTGCCTCAGCCAAAGCTTTTGTGATCAGCATTTCCCCCCTGGCCACCCGCTCTAAGCTGTGAAGTGATCCAGGATGTGTGTCCAGGATGTGGGATGGAGGAGGAGGAGGGAGTCTTGGTCCAGGATTGCTTTTAAGTGCTTGTGCTGAACAAGCAGGCAATGCAAATGGTGAATGGAAGGGAAGGCTGGTTACTGCTCCACCTTGTCTCCGTGTTCTAGGAGCTGGGGAAATTGGGAAAAGGAGAGAGGGCTGGTGTGGAAATGTTTGAAACCAGCAGATACCCATTTTCCCCTCTCGCTCCTCACACTACTCCCAGCTAAGTCTTCCTGCTAATCCTCACGTGATTAAGAATGTTGGATGGTGACACAAAGAACTCTGCAAAGTAATGCTTAAGGATATCCCGCTGTGTGCATTTGATGCCACATCTGGGATGAGATTATAAATAAATAAACGAAAAGGAAAAAGAACAAAAGAAAATACAACCCTGAAATCCCATGAACTGTAACTTTTTAAAGCCTTTGAATATACAGTGCTTGAGGAAAATGGAAGAAGCTAAGATATTTTGTACAAATATATTAGAAAAGAATACAGAGTGCATTTGGAGTACAAAGACTCCCAGAGTTTTATTGGCTGTGGTTGTTGTCAACGTTAACAAAACACACAGTCAGCATGGCCCCAGTCTGTCACTGTGACATGTTGAGCATTTGCAGATGTAAATCCCCATCATATGTCAGAAATATGATACTTTCCAACCAAATAAAAACACACAGAAACTTGGGATTCACAGAACTTTCTGCCATGTACCATAACTCTGGCCGTGGCTTCTGTTCAGCGTTGCAGCTGCCCAGTGGATAAAGGGAGTTTTCAAAACCATATGTGCTGTGAAAATGGGGCTGTTTATGTAATGATAGTTTATTTAATGGGAGCTTTGAAAAGAATTGACTGTGCCGTGCAGTGTCCAAGAGGGTGAGACACAAAGGAAGTGGCAGGCACAGCAATCATAACCTGAAATCACATTATCAGATTTTTGTGGAAGTGGATTGAGTTTTCCAGAGGCCAGTGTTTCATTGCTGCCAGAAAACCCCGTTTTGTACATATCAGAAGTGGCAGAGTGATGAGAATTGGTGCTTGCCCAGCATTTATTGCTCCTCAGTACCAGTGAGATAATTGGGTTTGTCCCTCAGCTGCAGTGGGTGCATTGCGTGGGCGGCATTAGGTCCTGGTGCCTTCTCCCCTCAGGAGACACCGTTTGTTGTGACAACAGGTACTTGTGTCACACGCCCTGGTTTGGGTGTGTGAGGGGTGTGCTGCACCCTGACCTCGGTGTGCAAGCACAGCAAACGTGTTCAGCACGTGTGGCTGAGCTGAGTTCCTCTCCTGCAGGCTCGGGGGCAGCTGCCAAATGGCTGCAAACCACCCCTAAGTGCCGAGAGTCCCCGTGTTCCAGCACAGCTTTGAGGTCTGAAGAGATGCAGCCACTGGAGGTGGGTAGGTTTTGACTGTGGTTGCACATTTCCTTCGTGATTCCATGGATTTTCTACTCTGAACAGCAGTGGTTGTGTGAGGGGGTGCCTGTGCTCCCAGCCCTTCCATTAAGCTGGAACATCAACTACCCTTCTCTCTCCGAGTTAATAACTATTTTAACATTTCATCCATATTTATTAAATAAAAAATGGCCACCACTACAGAATCAAAAGGTAAAGGGGCTTTTTTGGCTGTTATCTGGAATAGAGTTGGGAAAAGATAAGAAGCTTGTAGTGCCTCTTGGATTCCTCTCTGGTTTAGCCTTGTAGGAAACGTGGTAGTGCTTGGCTTCACGTTGTTCTGGTTTAAAACCAAACCAGCGGATCCTCTGATTTACATAGCTGAAATTATTTTGCTATTATTCTATTTACATTAGTATTGCCTTGTGTATTTGTTAGGCAAATGAATTCCTTGTTAAATGGCTGGGAAGAGGATTTCGAAACACTGTGATTAGTTCCTTTCTTTTGGAAGAAATAGTTAACAAATAGGAAAATGCTGGTGGAGAGCCGAGTTTCTGGCAAGCCCCGCCGGTACAGAGTGTACTGAGCTGGAAATGTTGCCGAGTTAGCACAAACGGTCTGATATAAAAAGCACGTTTTTGTTATAAACACTGCCTGCTCAACAGAGTTGTTGGTCTTACAGAACAGCTTTAAACAGGGACTGTTGCTTTTGAGTAATATTAAATATTTGTCTCTGGTGAATGTTTTCTTAGGAAAAATCACTGTAGATAGCAAACAAACCAATTCTTTTATTATCCAGTGTAAGTGCATTTGAACTTCCTTGTTTTTATCTCGACTGTTTCACTTGAATTTATATGTTTTTGGAGAGGTTATTTTTCACTTGAAAAAGTTTTGGGTTATTTTTCTTCAAAACAAAGTATTTGTGCAGGTGTCTTCCAATTTCAAAATAGGCTTTGTTCTTTCTGGGCTTTGTCTTGTTGTTCTTCTGGCTTTGTACTGACACTTTGTGGCTGTTTCTGTGGTGTTTCAAGTGACAGGAGTCACAACAGTAATGGAAAATAGCAACTTAAATAAACATTTTCAGGAAGTGTGAAGCAGGGTGAGTGTGGAAACCTTCCCGAGCTCAAACCCTGTACAGCTGTTCTCTACAGCTCTGCCCTGGGAGTAGGCTTACAGGATAGAGATAGGAGGCTTTTAGATTTATTTTCTGTGGCTTTTTTTCAATCTTAAATGCTGTGAACAAGATAGCTCTAGACACTGTATTTTGTGAACAATCTGGTGGGTATTAACTTATAATCAGCATCAAATTTTCTTTTTATTGTACAGGGTGATGGGTGTATTCTCAATTTTAGGCTGTCTCACCATTCCTTACTTGATCCTGCAGTGTATAAATTCCTTTTTCCAGCTGTCTGTGTGTACACAATTGAGGAGGTGATGCCATCTTTGTTTTTTTTCTTTCTGTGTGGTAGTACGTACTAAGAACAGGATGGGAAAAAGATCATTTTGGAGCCAAGTTCTATTTTTTTAGTTATGATAACTGGTTTAGAGTCAGGGATGATGATTTCTGAGCTGTGTTGGAAGAGGAGCACAACATGTTAATTTGACTTATTTCTCTCTTTAAAATTCCTTCCCAGTATCCCATCTATCCCTGCCCTCTGGCAGTGGGAAGCTGTTCCCTGTGTCCTGGCACTCCAGGCCCTTGTTTCATTTAGGTTATCTCCGTCCACTTGGAAGAAGCTTTTTGGAGGGTAAAACGTGTAGGGGGGCAGCTTTGGGTTTAGATCATAACTGAGCAACGTGTTTATCCTCTCCTTAACAACAAGGCAAATCTAATTACTTAATGCTTAACCAATGAATCAAAGCAAACCTTAATCCAGGCCTTTTCTTTTGTGCAAATTAAGTGGGCATGTCATTATTTAAATATCCAACAAGATTCTGGAAAATTTGATTAAACCTGCTAAGAAAACCTCATGAAATGCAGGAGAGGTGAGGGAAGAATTACACTGCAATTGAGCATAAATAATTATTTTTATCAAATGGCAGTAATGGTGTGTGTGATTATATTTATTTTCTTCTTTGCTTGTTTTCTTGGGTTTGTGTTTTTGTTCTGTAAGTGTCAGTCTCCTGCTGTCTTTTCTGGGAATTCTGTTCTGGGGAGATGCTGTGCAGTCAAATGCTTTTTGAGTAAGGAAAAAAGGAACTTGTTTTCTGCAGATAATCCATGCAGACATCAAGGGAAGAAGATAGCAAAAAAGAAACTTATTAGAGGTCAACCAATTTTGTTTGGAAATGCAAGATTTGGAAATTAAAGGCCAGTCTGAAAGGACGTTGGAAAATTGTTGTTCTCCCTGTAAAGCATGGCCCTTTTCACTTTAAATGCTGCATTTTGAGAGCCCCTGGCTGTTTGTCCTTGCACACTCACCCTGTGTGGAATCCTGTGCCTTGCCACTGGGTAAATGATTAGCAATGGGAAAATGTTACACAAGAAATTCTTTGGAATGTTAATTGTAAATCTAATTATTTCCTTCTAAAATGAACCTGAAGCAAAATTCTGGTAACTGTTATGAGGAGGAAAGAGAGGTGGGGGTATAAAGTAGCTGAAACTTGGGGTAGTTGAAAGGGGATCTGGTGATTTGGGCAGAAAGGAGGCTTTGCTCTGGCATTTCTTCTAACACATTTTGGAGGATAATTGAAGCAGGATTTTGTTTCAGAATACTCCATAGCTTTATATTAAATGTGTTTCATGGAGTCACACAATCATTTAGGTTGGAAAAGACTTTTAAGATCAGGGTATTTTGCGGCTTATAATGGAGCAGCTCATGGGATCAGGTTGTGAAGCTGATGCATTTCTCCTCAGAAACAGTTTTAATTAAAACGTTTGAACTTTGGATCAAAAAATCTATTTGGAAAACGGAAGGAAATGCAGTTTTGGCTTCCTGAGTTTGGTGAGGGGCTGTGTGGGCAGCAGTAGCTCTTGTGTCAGTCAGTGCTCCTTTCGTGTGTGAGTGCAGGTGGGTCAGAACTCGCCTCCTCTGACGCCCGGTTAAAAACCCTACCCACAGAAAGCTCACGACCCCAGCAGCAAACACCCTTCTCCCCACAACAGCTCACACTTGGTTTGAAGTTTGCAGCTCCCCCTTTTTAAATTTAATTTTTGAATTTAAGTATCTTCAAATGTAATGGCCAGTGTAATATAATTTCAGCACTAACCATGCATGAGTGCAAAAAAAGACTCCCAAAAGAACTCAGGGAAACTCTAAACTTTGTGAAAAAACTGAAAAATAAAAGTTTCAGGCAATGTTTTTACTACAAATTCTCTTGTTCTGCTACTAATAATTTAGAGTGTCATTTGCTGTTTTCTGAAATAGATGAGAAATTACACAAGTAAGGGCTTTGCAGAACAGAGGTTCTGCCAAAGCATAAAAGGTTGTGTATTTGTATCCCTGTGTGTCTGCAAAAACCAGGAAGTCAGGATTATCTTTCCTGTTTAAAGTGGGACATAGAACTTACCCTGAATTCTTAGTGAATATCTGGAGCTCTGTGTGTGTTGAAGGTGGATGCAAGAAGTGCTGATGATCATGGAGAGGAATAAAGATGTTCCAAATGGGGTTAGAAATGACTCCTTCCCACCCCCTTTCAGCATTTGATATAAAAAAGGAATCTGGTAGAAGATCTCTTCGCTCATTCTGCCCCAGCAAACCACAAGAAGAGAAGCTGTTTTTAACTAGATGACATATTTAGTAGTTGTCTTGCCAAAAAAACTTTTCCCTTTCAAACTGGAAATAGTGTTTTGTTCTGAAATAATGATCTTTTTATCTGCATCGCTTTTTTTCTCTGAAGCTGGTCCCTTCTTCGTAGAAATTTATTTTTGTAAGGCTTTTCCAGATTTAGGAACTGCATTTGATGACTCATAGGATTTTTTTTTCCCTTTGCTTTCTGCCAGGTAGGAGCAGCTGTGTACTTGGTAATTAGCTTACTCTGCCTTTGCTTAACCACTGCGCTCTTACTGCGTTCTGGCTGAGGGGGGAAATGCTGCATTTTTCTGCTGTTTGTTTTCTGTGTTCAGTCTACAAAAGCCAGTTTTACCAAGCCCTTGAAAAAGCCAGAATATTGAAATAGAGCATCGAAGTAAAAGGAGGGCTGTAGAACTGCTGTAAATAATCCTTTTCCCCCCTCCCCTCTGTGTTCACTTTCTCTGAACATGGTAATTCTGGACAGTATTGTAAGAGCACAGAGGCAACAAAAAGCAGGTGGTTACTATAGTTTCAGTGAATGAAGCCAGTTTTACTTGGCTGAAGGTATTTTCTAATTTCTGTCCTCTTGCCTGACATTCATGAAAGGCCTTTCTGAGCGCATTGAAGTCCTGACTGTTTTCATGTAACATTCCATCTCTTTTACCTATAGAAGCACAGGGACCATCTCTGATGTTTTTAAGTACATCCTTAAGCCCAGGGTTTTATCTCCACTGTGGCTGACTCAGATCTGTGGAGGAGCACAAGCACTTTCCTTATGCTTTGTCCAGAGCAGCTGTGGCTGCCCCTGGATTCCTGGCAGTGTCCAAGGCCAGGCTGGGTGGGGCTGGGAGCAGCCTGGGACAGTGGGAGGTGTCCCTGCCCAGGGCAGGGGTGGCACTGGATGGGCTTTAAGGTCCCCCCAGCCCAGTGCATGATTCTGTAATTCAGGGATGAACAACACCTGTAGCTGTGGGCAGAGCTGGATTCACTTGAACTTCAGGAAACAAAGCAGCAGCCACAGCTTCCTCGTGCCCAGCTGTGGGAAATGAATTGGAATTGCGGAGGAAGTGATTGGATGCCATTTCCAGGGAGCTGCAGTATGTCTGTGGTCGTCTGGGGGGATGATGGTGAGGATGAACCTGTGTTATGATCAAACAGACACTTGAAGATGCAAAAGGGGTTCAGTTTGCTGTTATTTCATTAAATGAGCATCTGTTGAAGCCTTGTGATTTTAAAGCTGACTTTACAGTGCTTAAATCTGAATTTTCTTTGCAAATGCCATAAAGCAAACGTGTCTCCTTGTCCATCTGTGGCTTCTTCTGTTGTGAGATTTTAATGCCTTTTGTGTAAAACTTGCTGTGTCCTGCCCTAATACCTTGCCAGGTCTGTGGCAGCTGATTTGGTGGCTGTGAATAGCTGTGATCTGAAATGGAATTCCTGTCACTTGAGGGGTTCAGGAGGAAGATTACTCAGCAACAGCCTCCCCTGCACCAGGATGAAGGACCTGCACAAACTTCTGCCAAACAGAAATTGCAAGAGATGGCCTTTGCAGTACCTGCAACAGTTTCTTTTGCTCAGTGTTTAATACTGAAGTCTGAAAAGGGCAGAAGGGTTTTTGCAGAGCGTAAGGGCTGCCAGCGGAATCCCCAGGTGGGTCTGTGCGTTCTGTCATTGCCAGATGCACGTGGACGTGCTTTGTTCCCGTTCCTGGTGTTGTGGAGCAGAGTTTGACAGAAATGATCTATTTTAGTGTGTGCACATAAGTGCAGGTACCAGTCAGCGTTCAGGGAGAGGGCTAAAAATTACAGCTTTAATCTTTGATTTAAATTCCATGGAAGTTTCATGAAACTTGCATGGCTTTCTGAGAGCAAAACTGCAAAATGCTCAAAAAACGAAGTGCGAGACAAGTTTTGTGGTTGAGGTTTGTTAAATTCTTCTTTCCGTGCCTTGTTCTGAACCTCCCGTCAGGAGCTGGGCATCAGGGAAGACAAAGGTGACATTTTACAAGGTCTCTGACTCTCAGGAGATGTGGCCAGTGGGGCTTTGGGGTTTGTTGTGTTTGTGTTCTTTTTTCTTTTCCCAGCCCTTATCTCCCGGCTGCCTGATGGCAGGAATTTACTGCAGAGCTCCGAGCAGCAGTTCAGCCCTCATTGCCTGGCTTGCTTCAGGTTTCCACAGCTCACTGTTTTGTGCAACATCAGCTTTTGAAAAGTCAAAAAGAGAGAAGGAATTAATAGATAATAGCTAGATTCATAAAAACTCAAGACACTGAAATAATGCAGTTTTATTCCTGATAGCCAGAAGGCAAAAGTTTATTAAGGATTTGCTGGAGCTTCAGCTGTTTTCCTACTTAGTCCTGCTGAGGATGTGTCTGAACCCTCAATATGTTCCTCTGCAAAAGGGTGACCACACAGGGTTTTTCCTACAGGTTGTTAAGACCTGGAAGACTTTGAGGTATATAAATATAAGGGGGAGTAATTGCAAGGTGCTGTACTGTATTTATGTAGATACAAAAATGCTGCTAGCAAGGATTTTCTTGCTATTTTCTAAGTCCGTGAGAGACTTTTCTCTCTCACAGAAGAGGTAGCAGAGTTATGTAAACAACCAAGCGACCTGCAACCTTGAAAAGTCTTGTTTATGGTATAGCAGAAAAATATTTTCACAATGGATGTTTTAGGATTTTAGCCAATCACCCCAAGGCGTGGCTGATCCTTTGTCCAATTAAACTATGAAGAAAAAAGTCTATAAAAGAGTTTGTAAAATAATTAAATAAATCCATCTTGCTGCACAATTCCTGCCTGCTGGATCTTCTGTCCTCCTCCTCCCTATGGCTGCAGGACATGGTGATATACCATAGGAACCAGGCCTGCAGTAACATTTAGTGCTGCCTGACGTGATCTGCGCTCTCTGACGTGTCCTGCTGCTGCGAGCCAAGCAGAATTTCTCTAGAGGTATGCTGTTCCCTTCCCCCCCGGGACCGGGAGGTCCGACAGAACTGAGAAATGGCGAACAGCGGCTCACAAACCGACGCTGTGGTAATGGTCTGGAAAGGTGTGTTTAGTATATTGCACACCTCCATTCCTGAAAACTCAGTTCGGGAATTATTAGACTGGGCTACTTTAAAAGGGATTTCCATGGACAGAGATACTGCCCTGGACTTTGCCTTATGGCAGGAACTCGGCTGTGCTGTCCGACACGAGCTCCCGACTGGGGACCCAGCAGCGTTAGAATTATATCAAACCTGGCGTTCGTTATTTATCCTGCTGACAGACCTTGACTGTGACAGCAGGGCTGGATCGCCTATTTCGGTGATGAGTGATGGAGGAATGTCCGAGGGGGGCCCCGCTGACTGGGCTTCCGGGGCAAATGATGGTGGATTCGGAAAAACCCCCCTGGCTCCACAGGCAGAGCCTGCGCCGGCTCACCCTGCACAGTCGCAGGACTCCGCGGCCCGCAGGGACCCTGCGCCGGCAGAGGCGGGGGGGTCGGGGCAGTGACAGGTCGCACAGCCTGCCTTACCGCTCAGCTTGGCGGTGGCCACGGCTTATCCAGGGCCGCAAATCAGTGGCTTAGCCAACTGACCCCCAGAGCAGCTCCTAGCTTGGTTGCGTATGCACCTGGATCTAACTTTTTAGCCGGCGTAGCGTCGGGCGTGCCTGCCCCTAGACTGCCTGGCTGTGGTCCGCTGCCCTCCTTGGCACTGGACTGTTCTGCGCAGTCGCAGAACCGAGCCATCGACCTTTTAATACAGCATCTGCCTTTGCTGACAGAGTTACCGAACCTATCCCAAAGGATGGAGGACCTGCTCAGCCTGTTAGAGCAGCGGATGCCCGAGGCACCCTGCCGTGCGGGGCGCGCCGAGCCCGCGCCGCCTGCGCCGCCCGCGGGAGACGCGGCTCCGAGCGAGGAAACGATGCGGCCAGCGGCGAACCCGGAAGCAGCACTGCCACGGGAAAACCCGGAAGCGGTGACGGCTGCGGAGACGCGGCTGGGGAGTGCGAAACAGCCGTGGGGGCAGCGGCGCCGAGTGCGGCTGGGGAGCGAGAAACAGCAGTGGAAGCGGCGACCACGCCTAACACAGCCACGGTGCTAGAGGCAAGCGCGGCGCCGAGCGCGGCCGTAGCCCCAGAGACAACGGCAGCAGCTCCAGTACTGGTTCGGTCAGGACTGGCTGAGACAGCACCCTGTAAAGAAACTGCTGTTCAAACTGCAGCACAGCTAACTGCTATCTGTGCTGTCTGTTCTGGCTCTAGCGAACTTAGCCAAAGTGCCCCTCCTCTCCGTCCGTTTCTGTTCACTCCCAGCACCTCAGAGTTGCCTTTGCCTGATGATTCTTCATCAGGCAGTGAGGCAGATGAGGTTCTGCCCCCAGGTCGTCAGGCGGCTGTAGCCGCACGGTGAAGAAAAAGGCTGCGCCGGTCTCGGCCCTGGACCTTTCAGGACTGCACGGTAACAGTGCGTCCGACCCATTACAGCCGCTTCTTAGAGTCAGTTAAGATGCGAGCATTGGAGGAGGGTGACTGGAGGTTATTAGAAACCCTTGGAATGCCAAATAGATCTGAGGATTCTGGGGGTAATCGGGGAGCTGTTACACTCCATCCGCTGGCTGTGCCAGAAGTTTAGGATGGTAGTGGTTCCCCAAAAGAGATCCAAGCTTTCCCAGTGTATAAGGCTCTCCCAGATCCTGGCGAGCGTGATAAGCATGAGGTAATTGCTTGGAAAGTTGCCCAGGACCTCCAATCCAAGGTGGCACAATATGGGCTAGGTTCTGGTGATGTTATGCAGATAATAAGGGTGATAAATACAGATTTGCTTTCTCCATTTGATATCTGACACTTAGGTCAAATTCTATTTCAACCTGTACAGTTTACAGTTTTTGAGAAAACCTGGAGAAAGCTGGCCGGCAAGGCTGCATTAGTGAATATGCAGCTCCCTGCTGCTGATCCTAGATGGACAGCAGGAATGGATGCTTTGATGGGGACTGGTCCCTTCTCTGATCCCAGTCTACAGGGTAACTTGTCCTCTAGCGTCCTGCAGCAAGCTCAACAGGTCGGCATGGCCGCCCTGTTGAAAACCATAGAGTTGTCTGCGCCCAGAAAGCGATATACTGAAATAGTTCAAGGGAAATCAGAGTCATTCCTCTCTTTTGTAGAGAAAGTCACTGCTTCTCTCAAGAAGCAGGTTGAGGATGACGGGTTAAGACAGATGTTGTTAAGGCAGTTAGTGAGAGATAACACAAATGAGGAGTGCAGAAAAATCATAGATGCCTTACCAGGGGATCCTGAGGTAACAGACATGGTCGAAGCCTGCGCTAAGGTGGGATCTGGGAACCAGAAAAGGTCTGCTTTGGCTGCGTTCCTGCAGCCTGTTCACGCATCTTCTGGTCGTGAACCAAAGCAACCAAAACAGGTGAAGAAACGGAAGCAGCCTAAGCCAAGCCAAAAAGAGAACACACCGATCCCCCAGTGCAAGAGGTGTTGGCAGGCCAGGGCACTGCTTGGACTATTGTAGATCCCAGACTCATGCTGATGGTCAGCTGTTGCCGGGAAATTTCCGCCGGGGTGCAAGGAGGGGGAATTGCTCTCCGATGCAGTCACTCCCCCAGAGAGTGGCACAGGTACAGGCACAGGCCTACCCAGCCACCCTAGAGACGGCACCCAGGGATCAGACGGCACCCAGGGATCAGACGGGTTTGACGTCCACACCGCAGCCGCAGTCGTCTTAGACTCTAGCGGTATTTATAAGGTTCCCTTGGATGCATATGGACCCTGAGCCCAGGGATCCAGTGCGACGCTGGTGGGAAGTCCTGACGTTGCCCATCAAGGAATCTTAGTGCACTCAGGAGTTATTGACGCTGACTTTAAAGGTCAGATTTGCGCTATGGTCTCCACACAAAAACCCCCTGTAACTATTCCTGAAAAGACCTGCCTTGCTAAATTAGTGTCTTTTACGTCTTGTGTCCGCAGGATAGAACAAACTCATGAAGATAACGGCAGTGGATCTACGGGACTTCCGCAGGCCTTCTGGACTGCAGACATCTCTGACCAAAGGCCACAGATGACATGTACCCTGATCCTGCCGAACGCCCGTCTGCCCTGGATTCAGCTTCAAGGTTTGATTGATACGGGTGCTGATGTAACTATCATCTCCTTCTCTGCATGGCCTCCCTCATGGCCTTTAGCCCCAGTGGGATCGGCCATCGCAGGAGTAGGAGGAACCACACAGAGCTATTTAAGTGAATGGCCTGTGATGGTGAAGGATTCAGAGGGGCACACAGCTACAATTAGGCCTTATGTTACTACCACTTCCCTTAACCTTTGGGGGCGGGATGTGTTGGCAGCTTGGGGCGTACGGATTGGGACAAATTTTTAGCAGGGTCACTGTGTGAGAGGGCGCACAGTATCCTACACTGCCTTTGTGGTGGTTCATTAACACACCAATCCGAGTCAGACTCTGCTCAGTGAGTTGAATTAAGGGCTGTTATCATGGCTTTTCAACAATTCTCACAGGAACCTTTGAATTTGGTTACTGACTCTGCTTATGTAGCAGATATAACTCAACGCTTAGATTGTTCACTTCTGAAGGAGGTGAACAATGCGGCTCTGTTTTCGCTGTTGCAAACCTTGTGGTCTGCAATTCAGGCTCGAGTGCATCCGTATTACGTTCTGCACATTCGAAGCCACACCAATTTACCAGGGTTTCTAACAGAAGGCAATGCCAGGGCTGACATGCTGGGCAACCCTGTGTGCGTAGGGCCTCAGCCTGACAAAACTGCACAAGCCAAGGCATCACATGGTTTCTTCCATCAAAGTGCACATACCCTGCAGAAGCAGTTTCATTTAATGCCAAACGAGGCTCGTGACATTGTCAGCGCTTGTGCTGACTGTCACGGACTCGCTGCGCCTTTGCCAGCGGGGGTAAACCCCAGAGGGCTAAAAGCCTTGCAGATTTGGCAAACGGATGTAACTCACATCCCTGAATTTGGTCGGCTGAAATATGTGCACATGTCTAGTGACACTTTCTCCTCGGCTATGTGGGCTACTGCTCACACTGGAGAGAAGGGCCGTGATGTCATTGCCCATTGGAAATTGGCTTTCTCAGTCCTGAGCATGCCAGCTTCTGTGAAAACCGATAATGGTCCTGCCTACGCCTCGGAGAAGACGCGGCAGTTTTTACACCTATGGGGTGTAGACCATACCTCTGGTATCCCACATTCTCCTACTGGCCAAGCCATTGTTGAATGCGCTCATGGCAACTTGAAGCGTGTTTTGGACAAACAGAAAAGGGGAATGCATGGAGAAACCCCACAGAGCCGACTAGCAAAAGCTTTGTTTACAATTAATCACCTTACAGTACCACAAAATTCAAATAATCCTGTTATTCTGAATCATTTTCTCTCGTTGCAGTCTGCAGGCGAGACACAACTGCCCCGGGCAAAAGTCTGGGCACAGCATTTACTTACTAACCAGTGGGAAGGCCTGCATGAGCTTATCGTTTGGGGTCGTGGGTATGCTTGCGTTTCCACAGATACTGGAGTACAGTGGCTACCTTCAAAATGCGTTCGCCCTGACCTACGGCACCAGAGGCAGAACAGGCAACCTCCAAATGGTGGCCAGAACACCAAACATCCAAATGGCGACCAGAATGTAGATCATCAGCCTAATGACTCTTCTGATGATGACCAGGATGTCAACCATCAGGCACATGGTCCTTCTACAAGCAGAGACTGGGATGGTCCTTCCACAAGCAGAGACTGAGCTTTAAATTTCTTGTTATGGAGTCAGATAGTTAAAGACTTAAGGACATATTTAGAATTAATAACTGATGTAAATTTCTATTTAGGATTAATAGTAGAGCTGTTATCTTATAAAACAAAAAGGGGGAATTGTAGGTACAAAAATGCTGCTAGCAAGGATTTTCTTGCTATTTTCTAAGTCCGTGAGAGACTTTTCTCTCTCACAGAAGAGGTAGCAGAGTTATGTAAACAATGAAGCCACCTGCAACCTTGAAAAGTCTTGTTTATGGTATGGTAGAAAAATATTTTGACAATGGATGTTTTAGGATTTTAGCCAATCATCCCAAGGGGTGGCTGATCCTTTGTCCAATTAGACTATGAAGAAAAAAGTCTATAAAAGAGTTTGTAAAATAATTAAATAAATCAATCTTGCGGCACAATTCCTGCCTGCTGGATCTTCTCTCCCTCTCCTCCATATGGCTGTGGGACACGATGATATACCGTAGGAACCAGGCCTGCAGTAATATATTGATACTGGTGTTTGAATAAGTAATAAAATGACAGATGGAGCATGATAGGAAAATAACTTGCTGCAGGAAGATTCCTCAGGATTGCTGGTTATTGCCAATATGTACCGCTGTAATTGAGTAGGAGAAAGGGACAACAAGCCATGTCTGATGAACAAGATGCTGATGTTGTGCTCTCTTCCCCAGTCTGCTCTCAAAAGATCTGGGACTGACAAAGATGAAGGAATCTTAAGAGCTATTTTGGTTATTTTGGAGAAAGTTTAAAGTGGAGAAGGGATTGGGGTGATTAGGAGGCTCTCATGACCCATCATTTTCAGTGCTGCCTTTTGTGGCAGAAGTGATTAAATGTGCCCTGCTGGTGTTGTGTTGGTGTTTAGATTTTCTGAGTCCCTCAGCCCTGAGCTGGGTTCCCATCCCGGTGGAACTGTCCTGCCTGCTGCTTGCAGGATGCCCTGGAACAAACCCTCTGCCCCATCATCCCCGACGAGCAGAAGGGCATGAGGACAGTGCTGCGACGATGGGCAAGGAGGGGCACTTTGCTTAGGGAGAGTGGGGCAGGAGAGGCCTTCAGTGGCCTGGCAGAGATACTCAGAGCTTTTCTTGGTTTCCAGACAATAAAAGGTTTCCCCTTCCCTCAGAGATCCGGAGTGATGCTCTTTGCCGGGTCCTCCTTTCTCTCCTGCCTTCCTTTGCCTGCTCTTTTTCCCTCCCAGTGTCTCCCTTTGCCCAGGGCAGCTCCCAGCCAAAGACCCTGCCCTGATGGTTTTTTTCCCCCAATCCAGGAGCTAAAACAGCCCTGGATGAAGTTACGGAGGCTGGCAGTGAAATGTCACGGTAAGATCTTGCTCCGCTTGGGTTTCAGCCCCTTCAGAGCTTTGCCTTGAAGGGCAGGAAGATCTTTTCCTCGCTGGGAACTGGAACTCCAGCCCATTGCAGTGTGTGCCATGGATCCCAGAGGGGCATTGCCGAGGCTCCCAGGCTGCTGCTCCTGCCGTGCCTCCCAAGGGAGCTGTGCAGGGCCGGGTGACAAGGTCCAGCAGCTGGGAGGGCTCCCAGAGCAGCCAGCAAAGGCTGCTTTGCTGCACGTTCTCCAGCTGGAAGCAGAGGGAAGGAGGGAAGGGAAGGGAGTCCCTGACAGAATCCCGGCATGCTTGTGGCTGGAAGGGACCCTGCCCGTGGCTTAGGATGCCGAGGGGGAGAGAGAGACGCCTGTGCCCCAGGGAAGGTGCAAGTGAGAGCACATGAGGGCAACAAAAGGATTTTATTGGACATGCATTTTATTGAACGAGGGGTGGGATTCTAGAGGATGTGTATTTTAATTTGATATTCTTCTTCTGCTTCCTACTATTTCCTATTTCTTCTTCTTCATCTAAGTCATCTTCTTCTTTGCCTTCTTTTCAATTACTTCTACTACTCTTGCTTCTTCTTTTCTTCTTTGCTGTCTTTTTAATTACTGCTACTACTCTTGCTTCTTCTTTCTCTTACTCTTATTCTTCTTATTCCTATTTTAATTTTTCTTCTTATTCACTACTCCTATTTCTTCTTCTTCTTTACCATATTCTTCTTATTCTAATTAATCTTATTCACTTGTTATGCTTATGGTTATTCTTTTCTTTTTCATATTCTTCCTGTTTACTACTATTTCTTCTTCCTCTTCTTCTACTTATTCCTATGCTCCTATTATTCTTATTCAACTTAATATTTCTGTTATTGTTCTATTCCTTTTTCTTCTTCCTCCTGTTTACTACTACTATTTCTTCATCATCATAATCTTCTTCTTCCTATTCCTAGTCCTATTCCTATTCTTTTTTTTTTCTCCTGTAGGAGGAGGTTTTTAATTTTTTTTCTTTTTTTTAACTACTACTATTTCTTCCTTATCATAATCTTCTTCTTCCTATTCCTATTCTTTTTTTTTTCTCCTGTAGGAGGAGGTTTTTAAATTTTTTTTTCTATTTTTTTACCACTACTATTTCTTAAGTTCCAGTTGTTGAGTCCAAGTCCTGCAGTGTTGTCCGTAGCCTTTGATGCCACCAGGGGAGGTTCAGATTCAATATCTGAAAGAGCTTTTCCTTGGGAGAGGCGTGAGGCACTGGAAGGAGTTGCCCAGGGCGGTGGTGGAGTCCTTGTCCCCGCAGTGGTCAGGAGCTGTGCAGATGTGGCCCTTGGGGACGTGGTTTCGGGGCGGCGGTGGCGCTGCCAGGGTGCCAGTGGCAGCGGGTGCCCGGCAGGGTCTCTTTTGGCACCGCGGTGACTCCCTGGGCTTGCCCGCCGAGCGCGCCGGCACCGAGCGCGCTCCACGGGCGCTGTTTGCGGGCGGCCACGCCGGTGACTTTGGGCGTCGGGGAGACGGCCCCAGCACGGCCCAAAGCAGCCGGGGCAGCTCAGGCTGCGGGGCCCGGCCAGGCCGAGGCCGCCCCGGGCCGGGCGGGCGCTACTCCAGCGTCCGCGGCGCCAGGCAGCGGCAGCGGAACAGCGCCCGCAGCGCCCGCAGCGCCCGCCTGAGGCGGCCGGGCCGCTTGCTGGGGGCAGCCGAGGGGCCGCGGGGGCTCTGCGGGGCAGGCCCCGGCTCCTGCCAGGCCAGCACGGGAGAAGCTGCGGGTCCCGTGGCGGCTCGGCCTTGCAGGGGGGGAAGCGAGGCACAGAGCGGCTCCCGTGCCGGGCGCTCGGCCCAGGCCTCCCGAGGGACGGGCGGCGGGAGCTCGTCTGCCGCAGGAGCTGCCAGGCTTCGGCGCCTGCCTTCTTCGCGTACCTCGAGCACGCTGACTCCGTCCCAGGCGGCGGCCTTCGGCAGCGAGGGTGGGACCCTGAAGCTGAAGATGCCGGTGTATTCCCAGCTGCTGTGTGCGGCAGGGACCAGGCTCCATGCCCCTGCTGATGGCACCTCCTCACTGGGGGCAGGAGAACACGGCTGGTTCTTCTGGCCGCTCGCACTTCCTTCACCTCGCTGGGACAGCTTTGGGTCGTTCCCTTCTTCTTCCCCGTGGGGCAGCTCCTGGACTTCCACTCTTTGTTGCCACCGGTAGAGCAGTTGCTGTGCCCCATCTCCCCACTCCACGCTCACGCCCATCCTCCACGGCTTCAGCCCTTGGGGACTCCACATTCCGCACAGGGACACTTCCTGCACTGGCACTGCTGGGACCCACTGGGACAACTCACGGCCTGTCGCCTCTTCCCACAGGCAAAGCTCTTGGGGTCGAGTGTCTCTCCCCTGGCAAGGCTCCTCGTCCACGGCAGGTTTCCTCTCCGCCTCCCTGATGACAAAGGGCCCCTGCTCCTCTTCAGTGTCTCTCTGGGGCCTGACTGAGGCACTCTCTGCCCCCACCAAGTGCCAGCTGAGGGTCTGGTCTTGTGGTCCGCTGGGCACAGGGGTGGGTGGCTGGGAGGAGCTGGGGTTTGCCTTGTCCTCTTCCATCTCGGAGGTCCTGTAGCACAGAAGGATGGCGGGAGCTGCTTCCTTCTGCGACAGCGGCTCTCAGCGGACTGGGCACTGCCAGGTTCTGCGCCCCTTAGCTACCCTCAGCCAGGGCGGGGCTCTCTGATGTCACAAGGCTCTCTGGGCACCGCCATGTTCCGCATGGCCAAGGGCCCTTTGTGACACCACGCGCCTGGCTCACAAAGGGCCGTAGCCGGCGCCCCTCCAGCAGCCGAGCCTGCTGGAAGTAGCACTGAGCAGGCCCTGGACTTGGGCACTTGTAGCCCTCGGCCTCTGCGAGGCTTCGGCCACGGTCCCACTCACCGGCCCAATCCCCACACTGCACAGCCCCGGCTTTGGCGGGTGGGCTACCCAGGGCACGAGCCATTGGCCAGATGGCCGCAGCCAGGGACTTGGGGGCATTGGCTCCATGTGCAGCTGCAGGCCGGGGACCAGGGGTGTCCCTCAGGGCTCTGCCTTGGCCCTGGGGCTCTTTAGTGGCGTCCCCAATGACACAGGCAGGGGCTCGAGCTCCCCCTCAGCACGTTTGCAGGGGACGGGCAGCTGAGCGTGGCAGGGGCACCGTGGCAGGATTTGGCCGTGCACAGGGACCTGGGCAAGCTTGAGAAGGGGCACGACGAGAACCTTACGAGGTCTCCCAAGGCCAAGTGCCGGGTGCTGCACCTGGCCCGGGGCGATCCCCGAGTCCCGGATTCATCCAGGCCGGGAGGGACCTTCATATCCCTCCGTTTGGTGCTGCCTCCCTGGCCGCTCCCAGCACCTCCAGAAGCAGCACTGGCTGCGCCTTGGGCCTTTCCGGTGCCCTTGCCCACTTCCAGCAGGGCTGGCCTGAGGGGAGCGCGCCCAGCCCGTGCCTCTGCCCCACAGCCCCTGTGGGCAACTTCCCTGTGCACGTCATGCCCTGAGCCTGCCGCGGCTGGGCCAGTGCTGGGCCACTGAGTGCTGCTCCTGGAGGGACAATTCCAGCTGAAATCACACGTAATTAATGAAGCTTTTTACAGATTGCTGCTGGCAGTGGTGACACCAATGCTGAGCTGATGTCTGCCCTGTGTTTGGGTGTGCTTGGCCTCCGTGCCAGAAGCCTCGTGATGCCGAGGGTGCCAGGCTTTGCCCAGGCTTTCCAGGCAGCAGATCCAGGCAGGGCCACTCCTGGCCAAGTGGGCACTGGCTTGGAGAGCCATCAGTGTTCCTGAACACAGACTGGTTTCAGGAATGTGGTGGTGTTGAGGTGAACTTTGAGGTAGATAAAGATAAGGGGGAGTAATGGCAAGGTGCTGTACTGTATTGATATTGGTGTTTGAATAAGTAATAAAATGACAGCTGGAGCATGATAGGAAAATAACTTGCTGCAGGAAGAATTCCTCAGGATTGCTGGTTATTCCCAATATGTACCGCTGTAATTGAGTAAGGAGAAAGGGACAACAAGCCATGTCTGATGAACAAGATGCTGATGTTGTGCTCTCTTCCCCAGTCTGCTCTCAAAAGATCTGGGACTGACAAAGATGAAGGAATCTTAAGAGCTATTTTGGTTATTTTGGAGAAAGTTTAAAGTGGAGAAGGGATTGGGGTGATTAGGGGGCTCTCATGACCCATCATTTTCAGTGCTGCCTTTTGTGGCAGAAGTGATTAAATGTGCCCTGCTGGTGTTGTGTTGGTGTTTAGATTTTCTGAGTCCCTCAGCCCTGAGCTGGGTTCCCATCCCGGTGGAACTGTCCTGCCTGCTGCTTGCAGGATGCCCTGGAACAAACCCTCTGCCCCATCATCCCCGACGAGCAGAAGGGCATGAGGACAGTGCTGCGACGATGGGCAAGGAGGGGCACTTTGCTTAGGGAGAGTGGGGCAGGAGAGGCCTTCAGTGGCCTGGCAGAGATACTCAGAGCTTTTCTTGGTTTCCAGACAACAAAAGGTTTCCCCTTCCCTCAGAGATCCCGGAGTGATGCTCTTTGCCGGGTCCTCCTTTCTCTCCTGCCTTCCTTTGCCTGCTCTTTTTCCCTCCCAGTGTCTCCCTTTGCCCGGGGCAGCTCCCAGCCAAAGACCCTGCCCTGATGGTTTTTTTCCCCCAATCCAGGAGCTAAAACAGCCCTGGATGAAGTTACGGAGGCTGGCAGTGAAATGTCACGGTAAGATCTTGCTCCGCTTGGGTTTCAGCCCCTTCAGAGCTTTGCCTTGAAGGGCAGGAAGATCTTTTCCTCGCTGGGAACTGGAACTCCAGCCCATTGCAGTGTGTGCCATGGATCCCAGAGGGGCATTGCCGAGGCTCCCAGGCTGCTGCTCCTGCCGTGCCTCCCAAGGGAGCTGTGCAGGGCCAGGGGACAAGGTCCAGCAGCTGGGAGGGCTCCCAGAGCAGCCAGCAAAGGCTGCTTTGCTGCACGTTCTCCAGCTGGAAGCAGAGGGAAGGAGGGAAGGGAAGGGAGTCCCTGACAGAATCCCGGCATGCTTGTGGCTGGAAGGGACCCTGCCCGTGGCTTAGGATGCCGAGGGGGAGAGAGAGACGCCTGTGCCCCAGGGAAGGTGCAAGTGAGAGCACATGAGGGCAACAAACGGATTTTATTGGACATGCATTTTATTGAACGAGGGGTGGGATTCTAGAGGATGTGTATTTTAATTTGATATTCTTCTTCTGCTTGCTACTATTTCCTATTTCTTCTTCTTCATCTAGGTCATCTTCTTCTTTGCCTTCTTTTCAATTACTTCTACTACTCTTGCTTCTTCTTTTCTTCTTTGCTGTCTTTTTAATTACTGCTACTACTCTTGCTTCTTCTTTCTCTTACTCTTATTCTTCTTATTCCTATTTTAATTTTTCTTCTTATTCACTACTCCTATTTCTTCTTCTTCTTTACCATATTCTTCTTATTCTAATTAATCTTATTCACTTGTTATGCTTATGGTTATTCTTTTCTTTTTCATATTCTTCCTGTTTACTACTATTTCTTCTTCCTCTTCTTCTACTTATTCCTATGCTCCTATTATTCTTATTCAACTTAATATTTCTGTTATTGTTCTATTCCTTTTTCTTCTTCCTCCTGTTTACTACTACTATTTCTTCATCATCATAATCTTCTTCTTCCTATTCCTATTCTTTTTTTTTCTCCTGTATGAGGAGGTTTTTAATTTTTTTTCTTTTTTTTAACTACTACTATTTCTTCATCATCATAATCTTCTTCTTCCTATTCCTAGTCCTATTCCTATTCTTTTTTTTTTCTCCTGTATGAGGAGGTTTTTAATTTTTTTCTTTTTTTTAACTACTACTATTTCTTCATCTTCATAATCTTCTTCTTCCTATTCCTAGTCCTATTCCTATTCTTTTTTTTTTTCTCCTGTATGAGGAGGTTTTTAAATTTCTTTTTCTATTTTTTTGCTACTACTATTTCTTAAGTTCCAGTTGTTGAGTCCAAGTCCTGCAGTGTTGTCCGTAGCCTTTGATGCCACCAGGGGAGGTTCAGATTCAATATCTGAAAGAGCTTTTCCTTGGGAGAGGCGTGAGGCACTGCAAGGAGTTGCCCAGGGCGGTGGCGGAGTCCTTGTCCCCGCAGTGGTCAGGAGCTGTGCAGATGTGGCCCTTGGGGACGTGGTTTCGGGGCGGCGGTGGCGCTGCCAGGGTGCCAGTGGCAGCGGGTGCCCGGCAGGGTCTCTTTTGGCACCGCGGTGACTCCCTGGGCTTGCCCGCCGAGCGCGCCGGCACCGAGCGCGCTCCACGGGCGCTGTTTGTGGGCGGCCACGCCGGTGACTTTGGGCGTCGGGGAGACGGCCCCGGCACGGCCCAAAGCAGCCGGGGCAGCTCAGGCTGCGGGGCCCGGCCAGGCCGAGGCCGCCCCGGGCCGGGCGGGCGCTACTCCAGCGTCCGCGGCGCCAGGCAGCGGCAGCGGAACAGCGCCCGCAGCGCCCGCAGCGCCCGCCTGAGGCGGCCGGGCCGCTTGCTGGGGGCAGCCGAGGGGCCGCGGGGGCTCTGCGGGGCAGGCCCCGGCTCCTGCCAGGCCAGCACAGGAGAAGCTGCGGGTCCCGTGGCGGCTCGGCCTTGCAGGGGGGGAAGCGAGGCACAGAGCGGCTCCCGTGCCGGGCGCTCGGCCCAGGCCTCCCGAGGGACGGGCGGCGGGAGCTCGTCTGCCGCAGGAGCTGCCAGGCTTCGGCGCCTGCCTTCTTCGCGTACCTCGAGCACGCTGACTCCGTCCCAGGCGGCGGCCTTCGGCAGCGAGGGTGGGACCCTGAAGCTGAAGATGCCGGTGTATTCCCAGCTGCTGTGTGCGGCAGGGACCAGGCTCCATGCCCCTGCTGATGGCACCTCCTCACTGGGGGCAGGAGAACACGGCTGGTTCTTCTGGCCGCTCGCACTTCCTTCACCTCGCTGGGACAGCTTTGGGTCGTTCCCTTCTTCTTCCCCGTGGGGCAGCTCCTGGACTTCCACTCTTTGTTGCCACCGGTAGAGCAGTTGCTGTGCCCCATCTCCCCACTCCACGCTCACGCCCATCCTCCACGGCTTCAGCCCTTGGGGACTCCACATTCTGCACAGGGACACTTCCTGCACTGGCACTGCTGGGACCCTCTGGGACAACTCACGGCCTGTCGCCTCTTCCCACAGGCAAAGCTCTTGGGGTCGAGTGTCTCTCCCCTGGCAAGGCTCCTCGTCCACGGCAGGTTTCCTCTCCGCCTCCCTGATGACAAAGGGCCCCTGCTCCTCTTCAGTGTCTCTCTGGGGCCTGACTGAGGCACTCTCTGCCCCCACCAAGTGCCAGCTGAGGGTCTGGTCTTGTGGTCCGGCTGGGCACAGGGGTGGGTGGCTGGGAGGAGCTGGGGTTTGCCTTGTCCTCTTCCATCTCGGAGGTCCTGTAGCACAGAAGGATGGCGGGAGCTGCTTCCTTCTGCGACAGCGGCTCTCAGCGGACTGGGCACTGCCAGGTTCTGCGCCCCTTAGCTACCCTCAGCCAGGGCGGGGCTCTCTGATGTCACAAGGCTCTCTGGGCACCGCCATGTTCCGCATGGCCAAGGGCCCTTTGTGACACCACGCGCCTGGCTCACAAAGGGCCGTAGCCGGCGCCCCTCCAGCAGCCGAGCCTGCTGGAAGTAGCACTGAGCAGGCCCTGGACTTGGGCACTTGTAGCCCTCGGCCTCTGCGAGGCTTTGGCCACGGTCCCACTCACCGGCCCAATCCCCACACTGCAGAGCCCCGGCTTTGGCGGGTGGGCTACCCAGGGCACGAGCCATTGGCCAGATGGCCGCAGCCAGGGACTTGGGGGCATTGGCTCCATGTGCAGCTGCAGGCCGGGGACCAGGGGTGTCCCTCAGGGCTCTGCCTTGGCCCTGGGGCTCTTTAGTGGCGTCCCCAATGACACAGGCAGGGGCTCGAGCTCCCCCTCAGCACGTTTGCAGGGGACGGGCAGCTGAGCGTGGCAGGGGCACCGTGGCAGGATTTGGCCGTGCACAGGGACCTGGGCAAGCTTGAGAAGGGGCACGACGAGAACCTTACGAGGTCTCCCAAGGCCAAGTGCCGGGTGCTGCACCTGGCCCGGGGCGATCCCCGAGTCCCGGATTCATCCAGGCCGGGAGGGACCTTCATATCCCTCCGTTTGGTGCTGCCTCCCTGGCCGCTCCCAGCACCTCCAGAAGCAGCACTGGCTGCGCCTTGGGCCTTTCCGGTGCCCTTGCCCACTTCCAGCAGGGCTGGCCCGAGGGGAGCACGCCCAGCCCGTGCCTCTGCCCCACAGCCCCTGTGGGCAACTTCCCTGTGCACGTCATGCCCTGAGCCTGCCGCGGCTGGGCCAGTGCTGGGCCACTGAGTGCTGCTCCTGCAGGGACAATTCCAGCTGAAATCACACGTAATTAATGAAGCTTTTCACAGATTGCTGCTGGCAGTGGTGACACCAATGCTGAGCTGAATTCTGCCCTGTGTTTGGGTGTGCTTGGCCTCCGTGCCAGAAGCCTCGTGATGCCCAGGGTGCCAGGCTTTGCCCAGGCTTTCCAGGCAGCAGATCCAGGCAGGGCCACTCCTGGCCAAGTGGGCACTGGCTTGGAGAGCCATCAGTGTTCCTGAACACAGACTGGTTTCAGGAATGTGGTGGTGTTGAGGTGAACTTTGAGGTAGATAAAGATAAGGGGGAGTAATGGCAAGGTGCTGTACTGTATTGATATTGGTGTTTGAATAAGTAATAAAATGACAGCTGGAGCATGATAGGAAAATAACTTGCTGCAGGAAGAATTCCTCAGGATTGCTGGTTATTCCCAATATGTACCGCTGTAATTGAGTAAGGAGAAAGGGACAACAAGCCATGTCTGATGAACAAGATGCTGATGTTGTGCTCTCTTCCCCAGTCTGCTCTCAAAAGATCTGGGACTGACAAAGATGAAGGAATCTTAAGAGCTATTTTGGTTATTTTGGAGAAAGTTTAAAGTGGAGAAGGGATTGGGGTGATTAGGGGGCTCTCATGACCCATCATTTTCAGTGCTGCCTTTTGTGGCAGAAGTGATTAAATGTGCCCTGCTGGTGTTGTGTTGGTGTTTAGATTTTCTGAGTCCCTCAGCCCTGAGCTGGGTTCCCATCCCGGTGGAACTGTCCTGCCTGCTGCTTGCAGGATGCCCTGGAACAAACCCTCTGCCCCATCATCCCCGACGAGCAGAAGGGCATGAGGACAGTGCTGCGAGGATGGGCAAGGAGGGGCACTTTGCTTAGGGAGAGTGGGGCAGGAGAGGCCTTCAGTGGCCTGGCAGAGATACTCAGAGCTTTTCTTGGTTTCCAGACAACAAAAGGTTTCCCCTTCCCTCAGAGATCCCGGAGTGATGCTCTTTGCCGGGTCCTCCTTTCTCTCCTGCCTTCCTTTGCCTGCTCTTTTTCCCTCCCAGTGTCTCCCTTTGCCCGGGGCAGCTCCCAGCCAAAGACCCTGCCCTGATGGTTTTTTTCCCCCAATCCAGGAGCTAAAACAGCCCTGGATGAAGTTACGGAGGCTGGCAGTGAAATGTCACGGTAAGATCTTGCTCCGCTTGGGTTTCAGCCCCTTCAGAGCTTTGCCTTGAAGGGCAGGAAGATCTTTTCCTCGCTGGGAACTGGAACTCCAGCCCATTGCAGTGTGTGCCATGGATCCCAGAGGGGCATTGCCGAGGCTCCCAGGCTGCTGCTCCTGCCGTGCCTCCCAAGGGAGCTGTGCAGGGCCAGGGGACAAGGTCCAGCAGCTGGGAGGGCTCCCAGAGCAGCCAGCAAAGGCTGCTTTGCTGCACGTTCTCCAGCTGGAAGCAGAGGGAAGGAGGGAAGGGAAGGGAGTCCCTGACAGGAATCCCGGCATGCTTGTGGCTGGAAGGGACCCTGCCCGTGGCTTAGGATGCCGAGGGGGAGAGAGAGACGCCTGTGCCCCAGGGAAGGTGCAAGTGAGAGCACATGAGGGCAACAAAAGGATTTTATTGGACATGCATTTTATTGAACGAGGGGTGGGATTCTAGAGGATGTGTATTTTAATTTGATATTCTTCTTCTGCTTGCTACTATTTCCTATTTCTTCTTCTTCATCTAAGTCATCTTCTTCTTTGCCTTCTTTTCAATTACTTCTACTACTCTTGCTTCTTCTTTTCTTCTTTGCTGTCTTTTTAATTACTGCTACTACTCTTGCTTCTTCTTTCTCTTACTCTTATTCTTCTTATTCCTATTTTAATTTTTCTTCTTATTCACTACTCCTATTTCTTCTTCTTCTTTACCATATTCTTCTTATTCTAATTAATCTTATTCACTTGTTATGCTTATGGTTATTCTTTTCTTTTTCATATTCTTCCTGTTTACTACTATTTCTTCTTCCTCTTCTTCTACTTATTCCTATGCTCCTATTATTCTTATTCAACTTAATATTTCTATTATTGTTCTATTCCTTTTTCTTCTTCCTCCTGTTTACTACTACTATTTCTTCATCATCATAATCTTCTTCTTCCTATTCCTATTTGTATTCCTATTCTTTTTTTTTTCTCCTGTATGAGGAGGTTTTTAATTTTTTTTCTTTTTTTTAACTACTACTATTTCTTCATCATCATAATCTTCTTCTTCCTATTCCTAGTCCTATTCCTATTCTTTTTTTTTTCTCCTGTATGAGGAGGTTTTTAATTTTTTTTCTTTTTTTTAACTACTACTATTTCTTCCTTATCATAATCTTCTTCTTCCTATTCCTATTCTTTTTTTTTCTCCTGTAGGAGGAGGTTTTTAAATTTTTTTTCTATTTTTTTACCACTACTATTTCTTAAGTTCCAGTTGTTGAGTCCAAGTCCTGCAGTGTTGTCCGTAGCCTTTGATGCCACCAGGGGAGGTTCAGATTCAATATCTGAAAGAGCTTTTCCTTGGGAGAGGCGTGAGGCACTGGAAGGAAGTTGCCCAGGGCGGTGGTGGAGTCCTTGTCCCCGCAGTGGTCAGGAGCTGTGCAGATGTGGCCCTTGGGGACGTGGTTTCGGGGCAGCGGTGGCGCTGCCAGGGTGCCAGTGGCAGCGGGTGCCCGGCAGGGTCTCTTTTGGCACCGCGGTGACTCCCTGGGCTTGCCCGCCGAGCGCGCCGGCACCGAGCGCGCTCCACGGGCGCTGTTTGCGGGCGGCCACGCCGGTGACTTTGGGCGTCGGGGAGACGGCCCCAGGCACGGCCCAAAGCAGCCGGGGCAGCTCAGGCTGCGGGGCCCGGCCAGGCCGAGGCCGCCCCGGGCCGGGCGGGCGCTACTCCAGCGTCCGCGGCGCCAGGCAGCGGCAGCGGAACAGCGCCCGCAGCGCCCGCAGCGCCCGCCTGAGGCGGCCGGGCCGCTTGCTGGGGGCAGCCGAGGGGCCGCGGGGGGCTCTGCGGGGCAGGCCCCGGCTCCTGCCAGGCCAGCACGGGAGAAGCTGCGGGTCCCGTGGCGGCTCGGCCTTGCAGGGGGGGGAAGCGAGGCACAGAGCGGCTCCCGTGCCGGGCGCTCGGCCCAGGCCTCCCAGAGGGACGGGCGGCGGGAGCTCGTCTGCCGCAAGAGCTGCCAGGCTTCGGCGCCTGCCTTCTTCGCGTACCTCGAGCACGCTGACTCCGTCCCAGGCGGCGGCCTTCGGCAGCGAGGGTGGGACCCTGAAGCTGAAGATGCAGGTGTATTCCCAGCTGCTGTGTGCGGCAGGGACCAGGCTCCATGCCCCTGCTGATGGCACCTCCTCACTGGGGGCAGGAGAACACGGCTGGTTCTTCTGGCCGCTCGCACTTCCTTCACCTCGCTGGGACAGCTTTGGGTCGTTCCCTTCTTCTTCCCCGTGGGGCAGCTCCTGGACTTCCACTCTTTGTTGCCACCGGTAGAGCAGTTGCTGTGCCCCATCTCCCCACTCCACGCTCACGCCCATCCTCCACGGCTTCAGCCCTTGGGGACTCCACATTCTGCACAGGGACACTTCCTGCACTGGCACTGCTGGGACCCACTGGGACAACTCACGGCCTGTCGCCTCTTCCCACAGGCAAAGCTCTTGGGGTCGAGTGTCTCTCCCCTGGCAAGGCTCCTCGTCCACGGCAGGTTTCCTCTCCGCCTCCCTGATGACAAAGGGCCCCTGCTCCTCTTCAGTGTCTCTCTGGGGCCTGACTGAGGCACTCTCTGCCCCCACCAAGTGCCAGCTGAGGGTCTGGTCTTGTGGCCCGCTGGGCACAGGGGTGGGTGGCTGGGAGGAGCTGGGGTTTGCCTTGTCCTCTTCCATCTCGGAGGTCCTGTAGCACAGAAGGATGGCGGGAGCTGCTTCCTTCTGCGACAGCGGCTCTCAGCGGACTGGGCACTGCCAGGTTCTGCGCCCCTTAGCTACCCTCAGCCAGGGCGGGGCTCTCTGATGTCACAAGGCTCTCTGGGCACCGCCATGTTCCGCATGGCCAAGGGCCCTTTGTGACACCACGCGCCTGGCTCACAAAGGGCCGTAGCCGGCGCCCCTCCAGCAGCCGAGCCTGCTGGAAGTAGCACTGAGCAGGCCCTGGACTTGGGCACTTGTAGCCCTCGGCCTCTGCGAGGCTTCGGCCACGGTCCCACTCACCGGCCCAATCCCCACACTGCACAGCCCCGGCTTTGGCGGGTGGGCTACCCAGGGCACGAGCCATTGGCCAGATGGCCGCAGCCAGGGACTTGGGGGCATTGGCTCCATGTGCAGCTGCAGGCCGGGGACCAGGGGTGTCCCTCAGGGCTCTGCCTTGGCCCTGGGGCTCTTTAGTGGCGTCCCCAATGACACAGGCAGGGGCTCGAGCTCCCCCTCAGCACGTTTGCAGGGGACGGGCAGCTGAGCGTGGCAGGGGCACCATGGCAGGATTTGGCCGTGCACAGGGACCTGGGCAAGCTTGAGAAGGGGCACGACGAGAACCTTACGAGGTCTCCCAAGGCCAAGTGCCGGGTGCTGCACCTGGCCCGGGGCGATCCCCGAGTCCCGGATTCATCCAGGCCGGGAGGAGACCTTCATATCCCTCCGTTTGGTGCTGCCTCCCTGGCCGCTCCCAGCACCTCCAGAAGCAGCACTGGCTGCGCCTTGGGCCTTTCCGGTGCCCTTGCCCACTTCCAGCAGGGCTGGCCTGAGGGGAGCGCGCCCAGCCCGTGCCTCTGCCCCACAGCCCCTGTGGGCAACTTCCCTGTGCGCGTCATGCCCTGAGCCTGCCGCGGCTGGGCCAGTGCTGGGCCACTGAGTGCTGCTCCTGCAGGGACAA
This sequence comes from Corvus moneduloides, assembly GCF_009650955.1. Lineage (NCBI taxonomy): Eukaryota > Metazoa > Chordata > Aves > Passeriformes > Corvidae > Corvus > Corvus moneduloides. The sequence goes on from NC_045493.1 coordinate 2,373,528, forward strand.
TTCCAGCTGAAATCACACGTAATTAATGAAGCTTTTCACAGATTGCTGCTGGCAGTGGTGACACCAATGCTGAGCTGATGTCTGCCCTGTGTTTGGGTGTGCTTGGCCTCCGTGCCAGAAGCCTCGTGATGCCCAGGGTGCCAGGCTTTGCCCAGGCTTTCCAGGCAGCAGATCCAGGCAGGGCCACTCCTGGCCAAGTGGGCACTGGCTTGGAGAGCCATCAGTGTTCCTGAACACAGACTGGTTTCAGGAATGTGGTGGTGTTGAGGTGAACTTTGAGGTAGATAAAGATAAGGGGGAGTAATGGCAAGGTGCTGTACTGTATTGATATTGGTGTTTGAATAAGTAATAAAATGACAGCTGGAGCATGATAGGAAAATAACTTGCTGCAGGAAGAATTCCTCAGGATTGCTGGTTATTCCCAATATGTACCGCTGTAATTGAGTAAGGAGAAAGGGACAACAAGCCATGTCTGATGAACAAGATGCTGATGTTGTGCTCTCTTCCCCAGTCTGCTCTCAAAAGATCTGGGACTGACAAAGATGAAGGAATCTTAAGAGCTATTTTGGTTATTTTGGAGAAAGTTTAAAGTGGAGAAGGGATTGGGGTGATTAGGGGGCTCTCATGACCCATCATTTTCAGTGCTGCCTTTTGTGGCAGAAGTGATTAAATGTGCCCTGCTGGTGTTGTGTTGGTGTTTAGATTTTCTGAGTCCCTCAGCCCTGAGCTGGGTTCCCATCCCGGTGGAACTGTCCTGCCTGCTGCTTGCAGGATGCCCTGGAACAAACCCTCTGCCCCATCATCCCCGACGAGCAGAAGGGCATGAGGACAGTGCTGCGACGATGGGCAAGGAGGGGCACTTTGCTTAGGGAGAGTGGGGCAGGAGAGGCCTTCAGTGGCCTGGCAGAGATACTCAGAGCTTTTCTTGGTTTCCAGACAACAAAAGGTTTCCCCTTCCCTCAGAGATCCCGGAGTGATGCTCTTTGCCGGGTCCTCCTTTCTCTCCTGCCTTCCTTTGCCTGCTCTTTTTCCCTCCCAGTGTCTCCCTTTGCCCAGGGCAGCTCCCAGCCAAAGACCCTGCCCTGATGGTTTTTTTCCCCCAATCCAGGAGCTAAAACAGCCCTGGATGAAGTTACGGAGGCTGGCAGTGAAATGTCACGGTAAGATCTTGCTCCGCTTGGGTTTCAGCCCCTTCAGAGCTTTGCCTTGAAGGGCAGGAAGATCTTTTCCTCGCTGGGAACTGGAACTCCAGCCCATTGCAGTGTGTGCCATGGATCCCAGAGGGGCATTGCCGAGGCTCCCAGGCTGCTGCTCCTGCCGTGCCTCCCAAGGGAGCTGTGCAGGGCCAGGGGACAAGGTCCAGCAGCTGGGAGGGCTCCCAGAGCAGCCAGCAAAGGCTGCTTTGCTGCACGTTCTCCAGCTGGAAGCAGAGGGAAGGAGGGAAGGGAAGGGAGTCCCTGAGAGAATCCCGGCATGCTTGTGGCTGGAAGGGACCCTGCCCGTGGCTTAGGATGCCGAGGGGGAGAGAGAGACGCCTGTGCCCCAGGGAAGGTGCAAGTGAGAGCACATGAGGGCAACAAACGGATTTTATTGGACATGCATTTTATTGAACGAGGGGTGGGATTCTAGAGGATGTGTATTTTAATTTGATATTCTTCTTCTGCTTGCTACTATTTCCTATTTCTTCTTCTTCATCTAGGTCATCTTCTTCTTTGCCTTCTTTTCAATTACTTCTACTACTCTTGCTTCTTCTTTTCTTCTTTGCTGTCTTTTTAATTACTGCTACTACTCTTGCTTCTTCTTTCTCTTACTCTTATTCTTCTTATTCCTATTTTAATTTTTCTTCTTATTCACTACTCCTATTTCTTCTTCTTCTTTACCATATTCTTCTTATTCTAATTAATCTTATTCACTTGTTATGCTTATGGTTATTCTTTTCTTTTTCATATTCTTCCTGTTTACTACTATTTCTTCTTCCTCTTCTTCTACTTATTCCTGTGCTCCTATTATTCTTATTCAACTTAATATTTCTGTTATTGTTCTATTCCTTTTTCTTCTTCCTCCTGTTTACTACTACTATTTCTTCATCATCATAATCTTCTTCTTCCTATTCCTATTTGTATTCCTATTCTTTTTTTTTTCTCCTGTATGAGGAGGTTTTTAATTTTTTTTCTTTTTTTTAACTACTACTATTTCTTCATCTTCATAATCTTCTTCTTCCTATTCCTAGTTGTATTCCTATTCTTTTTTTTTTCTCCTGTATGAGGAGGTTTTTAATTTTTTTTCTTTTTTTTAACTACTACTATTTCTTCCTTATCATAATCTTCTTCTTCCTATTCCTATTCTTTTTTTTTCTCCTGTAGGAGGAGGTTTTTAAATTTTTTTTTCTATTTTTTTACCACTACTATTTCTTAAGTTCCAGTTGTTGAGTCCAAGTCCTGCAGTGTTGTCCGTAGCCTTTGATGCCACCAGGGGAGGTTCAGATTCAATATCTGAAAGAGCTTTTCCTCGGGAGAGGCGTGAGGCACTGGAAGAAGTTGCCCAGGGCGGTGGTGGAGTCCTTGTCCCCGCAGTGGTCAGGAGCTGTGCAGATGTGGCCCTTGGGGACGTGGTTTCGGGGCGGCGGTGGCGCTGCCAGGGTGCCAGTGGCAGCGGGTGCCCAGCAGGGTCTCTTTTGGCACCGCGGTGACTCCCTGGGCTTGCCCGCCGAGCGCGCCGGCACTGAGCGCGCTCCACGGGCGCTGTTTGTGGGCGGCCACGCCGGTGACTTTGGGCGTCGGGGAGACGGCCCCGGCACGGCCCAAAGCAGCCGGGGCAGCTCAGGCTGCGGGGCCCGGCCAGGCCGAGGCCGCCCCGGGCCGGGCGGGCGCTACTCCAGCGTCCGCGGCGCCAGGCAGCGGCAGCGGAACAGCGCCCGCAGCGCCCGCAGCGCCCGCCTGAGGCGGCCGGGCCGCTTGCTGGGGGCAGCCGAGGGGCCGCGGGGGCTCTGCGGGGCAGGCCCCGGCTCCTGCCAGGCCAGCACGGGAGAAGCTGCGGGTCCCGTGGCGGCTCGGCCTTGCAGGGGGGGAAGCGAGGCACAGAGCGGCTCCCGTGCCGGGCGCTCGGCCCAGGCCTCCCGAGGGACGGGCGGCGGGAGCTCGTCTGCCGCAAGAGCTGCCAGGCTTCGGCGCCTGCCTTCTTCGCGTACCTCGAGCACGCTGACTCCGTCCCAGGCGGCGGCCTTCGGCAGCGAGGGTGGGACCCTGAAGCTGAAGATGCCGGTGTATTCCCAGCTGCTGTGTGCGGCAGGGACCAGGCTCCATGCCCCTGCTGATGGCACCTCCTCACTGGGGGCAGGAGAACACGGCTGGTTCTTCTGGCCGCTCGCACTTCCTTCACCTCGCTGGGACAGCTTTGGGTCGTTCCCTTCTTCTTCCCCGTGGGGCAGCTCCTGGACTTCCACTCTTTGTTGCCCCCGGTAGAGCAGTTGCTGTGCCCCATCTCCCCACTCCACGCTCACGCCCATCCTCCACGGCTTCAGCCCTTGGGGACTCCACATTCCGCACAGGGACACTTCCTGCACTGGCACTGCTGGGACCCACTGGGACAACTCACGGCCTGTCGCCTCTTCCCACAGGCAAAGCTCTTGGGGTCGAGTGTCTCTCCCCTGGCAAGGCTCCTCGTCCACGGCAGGTTTCCTCTCCGCCTCCCTGATGACAAAGGGCCCCTGCTCCTCTTCAGTGTCTCTCTGGGGCCTGACTGAGGCACTCTCTGCCCCCACCAAGTGCCAGCTGAGGGTCTGGTCTTGTGGCCCGCTGGGCACAGGGGGTGGGTGGCTGGGAGGAGCTGGGGTTTGCCTTGTCCTCTTCCATCTCGGAGGTCCTGTAGCACAGAAGGATGGCGGGAGCTGCTTCCTTCTGCGACAGCGGCTCTCAGCGGACTGGGCACTGCCAGGTTCTGCGCCCCTTAGCTACCCTCAGCCAGGGCGGGGCTCTCTGATGTCACAAGGCTCTCTGGGCACCGCCATGTTCCGCATGGCCAAGGGCCCTTTGTGACACCACGTGCCTGGCTCACAAAGGGCTGTAGCCGGCGCCCCTCCAGCAGCCGAGCCTGCTGGAAGTAGCACTGAGCAGGCCCTGGACTTGGGCACTTGTAGCCCTCGGCCTCTGCGAGGCTTTGGCCACGGTCCCACTCACCGGCCCAATCCCCACTCTGCAGAGCCCCCGCTTTGGCGGGTGGGCTACCCAGGGCACGAGCCATTGGCCAGATGGCCGCAGCCAGGGACTTGGGGGCATTGGCTCCATGTGCAGCTGCAGGCCGGGGACCAGGGGTGTCCCTCAGGGCTCTGCCTTGGCCCTGGGGCTCTTTAGTGGTGTCCCCAATGACACAGGCAGGGGCTCGAGCTCCCCCTCAGCACGTTTGCAGGGGACGGGCAGCTGAGCGTGGCAGGGGCACCATGGCAGGATTTGGCCGTGCACAGGGACCTGGGCAAGCTTGAGAAGGGGCACGACGAGAACCTTACGAGGTCTCCCAAGGCCAAGTGCCGGGTGCTGCACCTGGCCCGGGGCGATCCCCGAGTCCCGGATTCATCCAGGCCGGGAGAGACCTTCATATCCCTCCGTTTGGTGCTGCCTCCCTGGCCGCTCCCAGCACCTCCAGAAGCAGCACTGGCTGCGCCTTGGGCCTTTCCGGTGCCCTTGCCCACTTCCAGCAGGGCTGGCCCGAGGGGAGCACGCCCAGCCCGTGCCTCTGCCCCACAGCCCCTGTGGGCAACTTCCCTGTGCACGTCATGCCCTGAGCCTGCCGCGGCTGGGCCAGTGCTGGGCCACTGAGTGCTGCTCCTGGAGGGACAATTCCAGCTGAAATCACACGTAATTAATGAAGCTTTTCACAGATTGCTGCTGGCAGTGGTGACACCAATGCTGAGCTGAATTCTGCCCTGTGTTTGGGTGTGCTTGGCCTCCGTGCCAGAAGCCTCGTGATGCCCAGGGTGCCAGGCTTTGCCCAGGCTTTCCAGGCAGCAGATCCAGGCAGGGCCACTCCTGGCCAAGTGGGCACTGGCTTGGAGAGCCATCAGTGTTCCTGAACACAGACTGGTTTCAGGAATGTGGTGGTGTTGAGGTGAACTTTGAGGTAGATAAAGATAAGGGGGAGTAATGGCAAGGTGCTGTACTGTATTGATATTGGTGTTTGAATAAGTAATAAAATGACAGCTGGAGCATGATAGGAAAATAACTTGCTGCAGGAAGAATTCCTCAGGATTGCTGGTTATTCCCAATATGTACCGCTGTAATTGAGTAAGGAGAAAGGGACAACAAGCCATGTCTGATGAACAAGATGCTGATGTTGTGCTCTCTTCCCCAGTCTGCTCTCAAAAGATCTGGGACTGACAAAGATGAAGGAATCTTAAGAGCTATTTTGGTTATTTTGGAGAAAGTTTAAAATGGAGAAGGGATTGGGGTGATTAGGAGGCTCTCATGACCCATCATTTTCAGTGCTGCCTTTTGTGGCAGAAGTGATTAAATGTGCCCTGCTGGTGTTGTGTTGGTGTTTAGATTTTCTGAGTCCCTCAGCCCTGAGCTGGGTTCCCATCCCGGTGGAACTGTCCTGCCTGCTGCTTGCAGGATGCCCTGGAACAAACCCTCTGCCCCAGTCATCCCCGACGAGCAGAAGGGCATGAGGACAGTGCTGCGAGGATGGGCAAGGAGGGGCACTTTGCTTAGGGAGAGTGGGGCAGGAGAGGCCTTCAGTGGCCTGGCAGAGATACTCAGAGCTTTTCTTGGTTTCCAGACAACAAAAGGTTTCCCCTTCCCTCAGAGATCCCGGAGTGATGCTCTTTGCCGGGTCCTCCTTTCTCTCCTGCCTTCCTTTGCCTGCTCTTTTTCCCTCCCAGTGTCTCCCTTTGCCCAGGGCAGCTCCCAGCCAAAGACCCTGCCCTGATGGTTTTTTTCCCCCAATCCAGGAGCTAAAACAGCCCTGGATGAAGTTACGGAGGCTGGCAGTGAAATGTCACGGTAAGATCTTGCTCTGCTTGGGTTTCAGCCCCTTCAGAGCTTTGCCTTGAAGGGCAGGAAGATCTTTTCCTCGCTGGGAACTGGAACTCCAGCCCATTGCAGTGTGTGCCATGGATCCCAGAGGGGCATTGCCGAGGCTCCCAGGCTGCTGCTCCTGCCGTGCCTCCCAAGGGAGCTGTGCAGGGCCAGGGTGACAAGGTCCAGCAGCTGGGAGGGCTCCCAGAGCAGCCAGCAAAGGCTGCTTTGCTGCACGTTCTCCAGCTGGAAGCAGAGGGAAGGAGGGAAGGGAAGGGAGTCCCTGACAGAATCCCGGCATGCTTGTGGCTGGAAGGGACCCTGCCCGTGGCTTAGGATGCCGAGGGGGAGAGAGAGACGCCTGTGCCCCAGGGAAGGTGCAAGTGAGAGCACGTGAGGGCAACAAACGGATTTTATTGGACATGCATTTTATTGAACGAGGGGTGGGATTCTAGAGGATGTGTATTTTAATTTGATATTCTTCTTCTGCTTGCTACTATTTCCTATTTCTTCTTCTTCATCTAAGTCATCTTCTTCTTTGCCTTCTTTTCAATTACTTCTACTACTCTTGCTTCTTCTTTTCTTCTTTGCTGTCTTTTTAATTACTGCTACTACTCTTGCTTCTTCTTTCTCTTACTCTTATTCTTCTTATTCCTATTTTAATTTTTCTTCTTATTCACTACTCCTATTTCTTCTTCTTCTTTACCATATTCTTCTTATTCTAATTAATCTTATTCACTTGTTATGCTTATGGTTATTCTTTTCTTTTTCATATTCTTCCTGTTTACTACTATTTCTTCTTCCTCTTCTTCTACTTATTCCTATGCTCCTATTATTCTTATTCAACTTAATACTTCTATTATTGTTCTATTCCTTTTTCTTCTTCCTCCTGTTTACTACTACTATTTCTTCATCATCATAATCTTCTTCTTCCTATTCCTATTTGTATTCCTATTCTTTTTTTTTTCTCCTGTATGAGGAGGTTTTTAATTTTTTTTCTTTTTTTTAACTACTACTATTTCTTCATCTTCATAATCTTCTTCTTCCTATTCCTAGTCCTATTCCTATTCTTTTTTTTTTCTCCTGTATGAGGAGGTTTTTAATTTTTTTTCTTTTTTTTAACTACTACTATTTCTTCCTTATCATAATCTTCTTCTTCCTATTCCTATTCTTTTTTTTTCTCCTGTAGGAGGAGGTTTTTAAATTTTTTTTCTATTTTTTTACCACTACTATTTCTTACGTTCCAGTTGTTGAGTCCAAGTCCTGCAGTGTTGTCCGTAGCCTTTGATGCCACCAGGGGAGGTTCAGATTCAATATCTGAAAGAGCTTTTCCTTGGGAGAGGCGTGAGGCACTGGAAGAAGTTGCCCAGGGCGGTGGTGGAGTCCTTGTCCCCGCAGTGGTCAGGAGCTGTGCAGATGTGGCCCTTGGGGACGTGGTTTCGGGGCGGCGGTGGCGCTGCCAGGGTGCCAGTGGCAGCGGGTGCCCGGCAGGGTCTCTTTTGGCACCGCGGTGACTCCCTGGGCTTGCCCGCCGAGCGCGCCGGCACCGAGCGCGCTCCACGGGCGCTGTTTGCGGGCGGCCACGCCGGTGACTTTGGGCGTCGGGGAGACGGCCCCGGCACGGCCCAAAGCAGCCGGGGCAGCTCAGGCTGCGGGGCCCGGCCAGGCCGAGGCCGCCCCGGGCCGGGCGGGCGCTACTCCAGCGTCCGCGGCGCCAGGCAGCGGCAGCGGAACAGCGCCCGCAGCGCCCGCAGCGCCCGCCTGAGGCGGCCGGGCCGCTTGCTGGGGGCAGCCGAGGGGCCGCGGGGGCTCTGCGGGGCAGGCCCCGGCTCCTGCCAGGCCAGCACAGGAGAAGCTGCGGGTCCCGTGGCGGCTCGGCCTTGCAGGGGGGGAAGCGAGGCACAGAGCGGCTCCCGTGCCGGGCGCTCGGCCCAGGCCTCCCGAGGGACGGGCGGCGGGAGCTCGTCTGCCGCAAGAGCTGCCAGGCTTCGGCGCCTGCCTTCTTCGCGTACCTCGAGCACGCTGACTCCGTCCCAGGCGGCGGCCTTCGGCAGCGAGGGTGGGACCCTGAAGCTGAAGATGCAGGTGTATTCCCAGCTGCTGTGTGCGGCAGGGACCAGGCTCCATGCCCCTGCTGATGGCACCTCCTCACTGGGGGCAGGAGAACACGGCTGGTTCTTCTGGCCGCTCGCACTTCCTTCACCTCGCTGGGACAGCTTTGGGTCGTTCCCTTCTTCTTCCCCGTGGGGCAGCTCCTGGACTTCCACTCTTTGTTGCCCCCGTAGAGCA